>NC_058135.1:290388060-290397010 GCF_016433145.1 Gracilinanus agilis | reverse complement strand
TCTCTCTCTCTCTCTCTCTCTCTCTCTCTCTCTCTCTCTCTCTCTCTCTCTCTCTCTCTTTTTCTCTCTCTCTCTCTCTCTGTCTTTCTCTGTCTCTCCCTCTCTCTGTCTCTGTCTCTGTCTCTCAGGAAATGTCAGAAGCAGGATTTAAACTCAGCACTACTTCCCTTCAACTCCAGGACTGTAACCACTGTGCCCCCCAGATGTAAGGGAGAAGGAAAGGCCAGAGATGATCCCCAAACCTGAGTGGTTGGGTGCTAGCCTCAGAAATTAGGGAATTAGGAGGAGGGTAGGTTTAAAGAGAAAGAGGATAAGCTCAGTCATGGACATGTTGAATAGGAGGCGAGGTGGAAATAACCAGCAGGAAGGTAAGAAAGCAGGATTTCCTTTGGACTTTGGACTTCTCTCCTCACCCCTCAACTGAACCTTGTTTCTTAAAAGTCACCAATGAACTAACTCTCTCTCTCTCTCTCTCTCTCTCTCTCTCTCTCTCTCTCTCTCTCATCCTTTCCTTCCCTTGTTTTAGAATCAATACTGTGTATTTGCTCCAAGGCAGAAGAGTGGAAAGGACTAGGCAATGGAAGTTAAGTGACTTGTCCAGGATCACACAGCTAGGAAGTGTCAGAGGCCACATTTGAACCCAGGACTTCCCATCTCTAGGCCTGGCTCTCAACATACTCAGCCACCTAGCTGTCCCCACCAATGATCTCCTAATTACCAAAATCTAATAGACTTTAAATAATCCTTATCTTCTTGTCCTCTTTGTAACATTTGGTATTGGTGACCATCTTCTCTTTCTGGATGCTGTCCTTTCCTATTCTTGGTTACTTTGTAGAACTAGAAAAAGAATGAATAACAAAATTTATCTGGAGAAACAAAAAATCAGAGACAGTTAACATAAGGCATAGTGGCTATAGTGCTGGGCCCAGAATCAGGAACACCTGAGCCTCAGAAACATACTAGCTGTGTGATCCTAGGTAGGTCATTTAGCCTCTGCCTCAGTTTCCTCATATGTAAAATGGGGGTCAAAAAATCTATTTTGTAGAATTGTTGTGAGAATCAAGTGAGATAATAATTATAAAGTGCTTAGCATAGTTCCTAGTAAGTGATGATATAGAAATATTAGATATTATATCTATTATTATTATTATTATTATTATTATTACCTAGAGGTAATAAAACCAGAGTTCAAATCTGGCCTCAGACACCTGCTAGTTCTGTGACCCCCAGGCAAGTCACCTAATCTTTACCTGGCAGTTTCCTCATCTGTAAAATGGGGAGAATAGTCAAACCTACCTCCCAGAGTTGTTGTGAAGATCAAATGAGGTATTTGTAAACATTTTTTGGTTCTGTCATTTAGTTGTGTCAGACTCTTTGTGATCCTGTGAATCATACTGTCCGTGAGGTTTTTTGGAGAAAAGGTGATTTGCTATTTCCTTCTCCCATTTGCTAGTTATCATTAATTCAGAATCTCAGGGAAAATCCTAAAAAAGGTGGGAAGGAAGGGCTTAATAGTACAAAGACTGAAACTTTACTACAAACCAGCAATTATCAAATCTCTCTGATATTGTTCAAAATAGAAAACAGATTAGGTACACAATCCATCCAAGTAGCATCGTGTTCAACAAATCCAAAGACTTCTGGAGCAGGACAAAAACAACTGGGAAATCTAGAATGCTATGTGGCGGAAATTAGGTTTAGACTAGCCTCTCCAACCATCTAACACAATAAATTCTAAACGGATATAGGGCTTCTATGTAAGACATATTATAGATACATTGGAGCAGTGGTTGGCAAAGTCTGGCCCAAGAGCCAAATCTTGCCCGCTAGTCTACTTTTGTACAACCAGTGAGCTAAGAATGCCTTTATATTTTTAAGTGCACTACTATAAAACTTGATTTCAAAATGTAGTGTAGATCCCTGCTCTAGAGAACCAGGGAGGAAGGGAAATATCTTCCTCAGGGAATAGGGAAAGAATTGTTGGCCAAAGAAGAGGTGGAGAGGATCATAGAAGACAAAAGCAGATAAATATAATTATATATAATTGAAATGGTTGGGGTTTTTTTTTCAATAAACAGGAATAATTCAGAGAAAACTGGAGGGGAAACAGCTGGGAAAAGATATTTACAAAATATTTCTCTGGACCTGCATTAAACGGTCCAGAAACAAAGGAAAAGCAAAAAATGGAAAAATGGAGAAATGAATGACACTAACACACCATTGGTGGAGCTGAGAATGGATGTTGGGATTTGGGGAAGGAATCTATATCCCCAGAGTCACTAGATTATGCATATCTTTGCTCCCCAAATATCACTACTAGTTCGATACCCCAAAGAGATCAGAGAAAAGGGGAGAGATCCAATGTGCTCCCAAATATTCATAGCAGCTCTTTTTGTTGTACCAAAGAACTAGAAACAAATGGGATCTCTGTCAAGTAGGGAATGACTGGCCAAATGGAATATTGCTGCACTATAAAAAAGGAAGAAGAGATGGATTCAGGGAAACCAACGATGATGTTTATGAACTGATGCAGAATCAAGTGAGGAAGAGAACAATGTATAAGATGGATGGTTGCAATACCGTAACTCAGTGGTTCCCACTTTTTTGGCCTCCCACCCCCTTTCCAGAAAAAATATTACTTGGTGCCTCTGTCACATACTATCACCGCCCCCTTACAGTTATTCACCGCCCCCAAATGTACCTGTGGTCATCACCGCTCCCCTGGATCACTGCAGCACCCACCAGGGAGTGGTGGTGCCCACTTTGGGAATTACTTCTGTAAATAAAAACAACTTTGAGGGGCAGCTGGGTAGCTCAGTGGATGGAGAGTCAGACCCAGAGACGGGAGGTCCTGGGTTCAAATCTGGCCTCAGACACTTCCCAGCTGTGTGACCCTGGGCAAGTCACTTAACCCCCATTGCCCACCCTTACTGCTCTTCCACCTATAAGTCAATACACAGAAGTTAAGGGTTTAAAAAAAAATAAAATAAAAACAATTTTGAAAGACTTAAGTACCAGCATCAAGGCCATGACTAACCCATGAGTCTGCGGGACAGACAGTGATGCCTACTTCCCACCTCCTGTCAGAGACTTGGACTTGTGGCTCAGCAAAGGATAAATATCCTTTTTTCAAACAGGTCAATACACAGATTTATTTTGCTTGACTAAGTTTTTTTTATCAGTGTGGGTTTTATTTCAACAGGGGGTGATGAAAGTCTGGTGTGTGGAATGAAGGGATAGTCAAGCCAAGTCAATGAGTCTTTATTAAGTAGATCCTATAGACCAGGAACCAACAAGAACTTTACATTCTTTTTTTTCCCCCCTCCTTAACTTCTGTCTTAGAATTGATACTAAGTAGTGGAGTTAAGTGACTTACCCAGGGTCACACAACCAGGAGGTATCTGAGGCCAAATTTGAACCCAGAACCTGCCATCTCCAGCCCTGGTCCACTGAGCCATCTAGCTGCCCCAAAAAGCTGAGGTTCTGATGAAGGAAGAGAACACTTGAGAGAACACTGAAGGTATGAGGGAGCAGGTCCTGGGAGGAACTGACCTATCAAAGGAAGGAGCCATTGTGGTGAAGGATCTTCCAGAGTGAGAAAGAAGTCCAGAGAGTCAGCAATGAAAGAGTGGGAGTGAGTGGGGGGAAAGAAAAGGGAAAGTACACTGTGTCAATGAAATGTTTTTTAATGCACAGAAGGGAACAGAAGGAGGTTCAGACACAGAAGGAAAGCACAGAGAAGCAAGAAGTTTAAGAATAAAAAAAACTGGTTGAATTTATTATCTCTTTTTTTAACTGTACATAATCCAGAGAAGAGAGAAAGAAAATCAAAAACAGAGCGATTTAGCTCCAGCCACATCTACAACATCATTCCCAGGGAAAGAGCAGGAGGCATTTGAAACTTAGGAAAAGCTTCCTGGAGGAGGTGGCATTTAATGGATTCTAAGAGGGGGGAGATGAGGAGGAAGAGCATTCCTGGCTGAGGGGTGGGGAGATGGCAGGCTTGGATCTCGGTTTTGTTGAAGTCTAGACTTAAGAAATGTTAAGGAGGCAAATTACAATTTATGTGCATCCATTTCCCTCCAGCCGGCTTGTTAAACATTTACTAGCCTATCCCTGCATTGTTCTGTTGGGCTTCCCCCCAGTTGGGCTGGAAGGAAATAGGTCTGGAAATAAAGTCATTAACACCAGACTGAAGGCTACCAATTGGCACCTATGTAGCATTTTAAGGTTGGATAGTGCTTTACACTCATTAGCTCCTCTGAGTTGCCCAATGTTCCTTCTTCTTGTGTTTTTATTGAGGCATTTCAGGCGTATCTAACTTTTCTTGACTCCGTTTGGGGTTTTCTTGGCAAAGACATGAGAGGTTTGCCATTTCCTCCTCCGGCTCATTTGATAGAGGAGGCCAAAAAGGGTAAAATGACTTGTCCAGGGTCACACGGCTAGCAAGGATCTGAAGCCAGATTTGAACTCAAGAAGTTGAGTCTTCCTGATTCCAAGCCCAACGCTCTATCCAAGGCTCTTCCTAGCTGCCTTCTTATTATGTGTGCGAGGATATACTTTTTTTTTTTAACCCTTGTACTTCTGTGTATTGGCTCCTAGGTGGAAGAGTGGTAAGGGTGGGCCATGGGGGTCAAGTGACTTGCCCAGGGTCACACAGCTGGGAAGTGGCTGAGGCCAGATTTGAACCCAGGGCCTCCTGTCTCTGGGCCTGACTCTCACTCCACTGAGCTACCCAGCTGCCCACGAGGATATACTTTTATCCTAAAATGAGTAAGTGCCTTAGGAACCTCCTTTGTCATTCTGAATAATGTAAGTGAATGGATGCCATTTGTCATTTAGAATGTATAAATGCACAAATGTGTATGTATGCACTCAGGATATAACTTAAAGAGCCCCAGCTTGAATGCAAAGAATGGTAGCTATTTAGACTAGGATTCAGACCTCCATCCTGTTTTGTTCTGTGAACTACAAGCTACTCCCTGACCTCCTCCCTTGCCATCCACTCTGTATCTAATGAAGAATAATGCATATAACATAGCAGCTATGACTAGTCATAACTTTGTATTAAAAAATCAGAAATTAGGGGCAGCTGGATAGCTCAGTGAATGGAGAGTCAGGCTTAGAGATGGGAGGTCCTGGGTTCAAATCTGGCCTCAGACACTTCCCAGCTGTGTGACCCTGGGCAAGTCACTTGACCCCCATTGCCCACCCTTACCACTCTTCCACCAAGGAGCCAATGCTCAGAAGTTAAGGGTTTAAAAAACAATAAATAAATAAACAGACAAATAAATAAATAAGTGAGTGAGTGAGTGAATGGATGAGCAGATAAATAAATAAGTAAATTTAGTCCATCCCCCAGCCATATGACCCTGGGCAAGTCACTTGACCCCCATGGCCCACCCTTACCACTCTTCCACCTAGGAGCCAATGCTCAGAAGTTAAGGATTTAAAAAAAAAAACAGAAATTAGGAACTTAAAGCAATAGAATTCTTGGTAGTGAATCTCTGCCATCTGCAGACAGAAGAAGAGAAGCAATAATGCCTCGATAATGGGTCCCCTCGCTAATCTCGGCTCTGGTCTAGTTTAGCCATGCGCCCCTTCTCAGCAACTGGAATGGGTGGGGAGCGGCCAATGCGAGAGCTCTCTAGCCACCCCCATTGCAGTCTTTATTCAAAGTGCCTGCCCTGCTGGAGCATCTCCCTCACCTGCCCCCCATCACTGCCTGCCATCATTGTGCCACTTGCTCATCTTGAAATGGAAACTAAATGTTCCCAGCTGCCTCTGCTCATTGCCTTCCCCCAATCGCAGTGTTCTATGAGCAGTCGGAGAGGGTCCAATTCAGCTCTCCCAACTTGAGTGACTTCATGTATTTCTCCCTCTGGCTGCATTAGGATCTGTGTGCATTGGAAGCTCATTTGTGTAAGGAGATGAGGTGGGGGGGGGTCTGTCTACCCTCCCCCCCAGCATCTGAAGACTTCCTCTAGGGGAAGGGACAGAGGAGAACAATTTGTTCCAGCTGCCATAAAGGCAGCAGAAGCCCTCAAGGTGGTGTGCTTAGAACTTGGTCAGATGTCCAAGACCCCAAAGGTCATCCACTGCCTTCCAGAACCACCACCAGGAATCCTGTTGCTTAGCCATCTTTGGTGGCCACCCAACTCCCACCTCTGGCTCTAAGTCTTACCCCACAAAAAGAGTCTTGGCAGGCGGCTGAAGCAGGATGGGAGCAGATTCCGAGTCCGTAGCCATTGGCGAGTCGGGGAGACGTCTACCTCGAGCATGTGAAGACTTCCTCCAGTGCTGGAACGGGCAGATGAGAGGGAGCTCCAAGCTCACACTCTATGAAGGCAAGGAGGGGGCTAGCCAGGGAAGGCCACCGAGTCCTGAGGGCATAACTAATCTCTGCTGCCCATCCAAGGGGGAGGCTGCTTCTGGAAATCCATGATGGAGGGGCCCTTCCCTTCCTTTCTCAGGGTGCACAGAGATAGCTTTCTTGGACTCTTTTCTGTTTCTTCTTAGATAGCAACAAAGAGTTTTTTCATTGCCTCTTGAGTTGACAGAACATCCTCACAAAAGGTTCAAATGGACAAACTATCTTCTCTAGAGGCTTTTATTTTCTTTTTGAAGAAAGTCTCGGAGCCTCTCTGGGTGGAAAGGAGAAGGAGTAGCAGTGTGCCATCTTCCTGCCTCCCCTGCCTGGTTGCCATGTAGACATGAACACATGGTGTTTTTGCAGTTGTTCTTTCTAGGTGGCACAGTGGATAGACCTCTGGGCCTAGAGTGAGACACTTACTGTCTATGTGACCCTGGACAAGTCACTTAACCTCTATTTACCTCAGTTTTCTCAGTGGGAAAATGGACATCATCTTAGCACCCCCTCCTATGGTGGCTGTGAGGATCAAATGAGAGAATGTTTGTAAAGCGCTTAGTCCAGTGACCGGCTTAGAGTGGGAGCTTAATAAGTGAATCTTCCTGCCCTTCCTGTGAAAAATGATGGATTTACGGATCTCTGATCTCTCCCTAGTTGATTTCCAGTCAGTAGTGCCCAGTTCAGTGTGATCGCGTCAGTGATCGTTCAGGACGCCCGTCCACATAGAGAGTGACCCACTGCCTCACCTCCGGGTCAAGGGATCTTTTCTTCCATCAGCCTGCTGAGGCTGTAGCCCAGGGGTTGGCAACCTTTTTGGCCCTGAGAGCCATAAACGCCACCTTTTTTAAAATGTCATTTCGTGAGAGCCGTACAGTGCTCACAGTGCGACTCTTGTAACAGCGCCTGGAAAAAAATGGACTTTGTGGCTCCTGCAGAAAGAGCCAGATCTGGCCCTCGAAAGAGCCAGGTACGGCTCAAGAGCCACACATTGCCGACCCCTGCTATAGACTAAGAGGCAGGCGGACACTTGCTCAGCCATACAAATGTCCAGCCGAGCGGACCTCCACCCATGATGAGCAAATGGCTGGATGAAGGATGCCAACTTGAGGAAGAGAATCATTCGGACTCTGGACCCTCACCTTGTGGCATTTTCCCCTCACCCAACTTGGGGCGATAAGCCTTCCATTTGCCCTCTTATGACCCCTTAGGCATAGATTACCTCCTGCCCATCCTATGAGGGGAGATGGCCCTCCCCTCGCCCACTCGTGACCAACCCTGGAAAGTACCCAAGTTATTTTAGGAGCCCCATCACCCTTGCTCACTTCCCTTGATTGCCTAACTGCGGCTGAGAGTCTGCTCACTAGAGAATGCCCAACTTCTGCCCGTTGCCAGGAATTGGGTGGTAGAGCCCTGCCTGCCCATTGCCTTGGGACCACCAAAGAGAATGTGTTTTTTGTGCCGTCCCATCTGTATGGGACTCCAAATGCCAGAGCAGCCACGAGACTTCTCAGCCTTCAGAACCGGTAGCGCCCGTCGTGGGGTCTTCTGAGAACCCAGCCCTGAGGAGAGCTCCGCTTGACCAGGTCCAACAGACATGTCACTCCCTATAAGCAAGAGAGTGACCAGCCCACCTACTATGCTATTCATGGAAGGTGTGTAAATGGAATTAGCTCACCCTTATTCATTCTTTAGACTTTAGCCACCAGGAATATGTCACCCACCCAACTTAGATTTAAGTGGCGAGGGGGGAGGTCTGTGACCCACATGTGCTAGTAAGTGACAAATCAAAAACAAGTGACTGCCCCCTGGGCAGCCCAAAACAAGGTTGAGGCTGCCGTTTGTCCACACAGAACTGGAGGTGGACGCAGGAAGTGACGAAACGAACTGTCTTTTAAATATGATGGTAACTTCCTGTGAAGGGGATTTTGCCTTTTGCACCTGGCCTTGAAGGGGCTCAGGTGAGACCTCAGACTGCTTCCTTTTGAATTCTCACGTGGTTAAGTTAGGCTGTGACTCCCTTTCCTTTTCCTTGGCATTTCTGGAGGCCCTCGCCCTAAGGAGGCCTCTCATCTTAGAGGAGGCCTCCTGGCTAGAAGCCTTGTTTAATTCACCTCTGTGCCCCCTTTTTTGGGGCCTCTGAAGCCTTTCCTGGTTCAGGCCACTGGATAAGGCCAGAGTAACACACTATCTCTCTTGTTACGATTAAAAATGATAAAGATTGATATAATAATATAAATTAATAGTTTAATTAAAGCCATGGCCATGCTGGTAAAATATATATAAGACCTCACCTATAAGTATTCAAACTGCTGCCTCAGTCATTTTACCTTTCGTATCGCCAGCTCCTAGCTAAGAGACCAGTTCAAAGTCACTTCCCCCTATTTAAAGCTGTCCCTCACCTTGAATACGTAATCCAAAACAGGAAACCTGTTGGACCACGGGAAATGTAGTTTTAAGGTCCCCACATGTCCATAGAAAAAATATATATACTTTTAAATGGCATCTCCCAAATTCCAATTAACACTCTCTTCTCTCCTCTCCTCTCCTCTCCTCTCCTCTCCTCTCCTCTCCTCTCCTCTC
>NC_058135.1:290368361-290385124 GCF_016433145.1 Gracilinanus agilis | reverse complement strand
CTCTCCTCTCCTCTCCTCTCCTCTCCTCTCCTCTCCTCTCCTCTCCTCTCCTCTTCTCTTCTCTTCTCTTCCTCTCCCTACCTTCATCCTTCCTAATTGTAAATAAACCACCATAAAAGTCATCCTGACTTGGGTCTTTTGTTTTGGAATTGGGTAATTCAATTCCTCTGTGATCACACCTTTAAATATAAATATCCAACCATAATCTGTTTCCCCTTTTACAAAGGGGACCCATAAAGGTGCCTGCTGATGGGGGACAGGAGATATTTTCTAGCAACCACTTTAAGAGCCTTTTACTCAGGGCCTGGATGGGAGTCCATGCCCAGGTCTTCATTCTTCTCTCTTTATTTTGCCTTCTCAGGAAAGATGTCTTTGTAAAAGATAATGGATATTCATTGGCTAATTAATACTGGACAGGGAGGGGGCATTTAGGTGGCTCAGAGGATAGAGAGCCAGGCCTAGAGACTCTGGAAGACTCTGGAAGTCTTGGATTAAATCTATCCTCAGACACTTCCTAGTTGTGTGACCCTGGGCAAGTCACTTAACCCCATTTGCTTAGTTCTTACTGCCCTTCTGCCTTGGAACAGATACTTAGTATTGATTTTAAGATGGAAGGGAAGGGTTGAAAAAATTAATATTGGGCAGGTGGTGACTGGACCACTAATATCAAGGGAGGAGGGGAATGGGCCAGACATCGGCTGGTGAGTGATGGGAGAAGGGCCCCCTGAGCCCCTCAGCCTTACCCCTAGGATCCTGAGGGGAGAGTAGTAGCTACGCTCTGGGGACCTGGCCCTGCCAGTGTAAGTGGTATTGGGAGAGCAGGCCCCAAACCTGCTCACATAAGTAAATGTAGAATAAATAGACAGTTGCCAAAAGGATAATGCTGAACCGGGACCGACCAATCACCGCCCCTGCTCCAGAAGACCCTGTGTGGCCCCTTTGCCCTTAGGATAAAATTCAGACTTTTCCCTTTGGTTTTCACAGCCATTTACAGTCTTCCCCCATCTTTCCAGTCTAATCAGACTTTCCTCCTCCAGGTTCTAGCCAGACTGGTTCAATCACTATTCCCCAGAGGAGCGTCGCCATTTGCCCTTGCCCTACAGCAGTGATTCTCAAAGTGGGCGCCACCGCCCCCTGGTGGGTGCTGCAGCGATCCAGGAGGTGGTGATGGCCACGGGTGCATTTGTGCATACCAACAATTCTGGCTGCAAAAGGAGAGCCCAACGGCTTATCCTGAAATATGGGCTGTAATTCAAAAGTTCTTAATTGCATTTCCTTCATCATATTTAGTAGAACGTGGACTCAGTGCGGTAACCAATTTATTAACAAAAAAAAGAAACCAATTGCAAATAGTCAATGGCGGTGATTTAAGGTCATTGCTGACAAAAATAGAGCCGAGGATTACTAAACTGGTAGCAGCACACCAGGTTCATCCTTCTCGTTAAGATGATTTCAAATGTTTTGCCTTTTTCAGTAATACATTCTATTCTGAGTTCAATAAATAGTTTCGTAATTTCAAAGTTCAATGTTTCTAATTTACACCTTCCTTTACTATATTTTACGAAAAAAGGTAGAAACATTAATACATTTATCTTTCCTATTAATTGCTATTAAAATTTAAAAAAAATTAATTTCCAGGGGGCTAAGTAATATTTTTTCTGGGAAGGGGGCAGGAGGCCAAAAAAGTTTGGCAACCACTGCCCTACGGGAAAGGGGAAGGAAAAGGAGAAGGGCCACTGGCAATGCTCCCTCAGCTCTCCATGGCCTAGGCTCTAGGTTAAGGAAGTCTTCCAAACCCCTCATTTGTTCTTTTCTTTTTTTTTTTTTAACCCTTAACTTCTGTGTATTGGCTCCTAGGTGGAAGAGTGGTAAGGGTGGGCCATGGGGGTCAAGTGACTTGCCCAGGGTCATACAGCTGGGAAGTGTCTGAGGCTGGATTTGAACTTAGGACCTCTTGTCTCTAGGCCTGACTCTCCATTCACTGAGCTACCCAGCTGCCCCCTCATTTGTTCTTTTTCTGATCTTCTCATGGATGATGTATTCCTGGCCCTCTCTGTCCTCTTGGGATTGGTGGGCTGGGAAAAGGCTTTGTCTACCATGCTTTAAAAACCTACAGACTCAATGCTCTTCCCTAGGCAAGCCAAAGCATCTTTCGCTCTGGGTTTGGGTTGACTGGACTATGTCATCTCCTAGAAACAGACCAAGACTGGGACCACTGAAAATGATGGCAAAGTATCCTGTTCATGGGAGCGATTGTTCTACCAGAAATGTACACATTCCTACAAGGTGAAGAGCACTGGGCCTTAGTTAATAAGTACCGTGTTCAAATCCCATGTCTGATCTTTAGGAGCTGTGTGACCCTGGGCAAGTAACCTGTCTGATCTTGAGCAACTGCCCAAGACTAAGTCATAGACTGTGTTGGTGGAGAAAATTCCCACACTGATAGAACCAGAGATCTTTGATACACAGACTTAATGAAACCATTAGTTAGATTAGATTCCGTGTGAAGGTATTTCTACACCCCTAGGGCCCAAAGCCAGGCTAATGCAACAAGCATTATTTCATCTGAATTATGATTAGAAGAGTAAAGCCTTCCCTGACCACACTCAAGAGCCTCTAAGCCCCAGAGTCTACAGATTTCCTCCGACCCTGCTTTGTTGTTGGTTTTTTTGGGGGGGTGCTAGAGACAATCTCCTCGAAGTAGAGAAGTCTCGTTGAGTCAACTCTTCCCGATGAAGATGAGTTTCCCTCTGCCACTTACAGCCTTGGAGACTTTCCAAGGCTAATGACATGACTCAGAGCTGGTTTTTCCTGACTCCTAGGCCAGCTTTTTACTGTAAGAAATTGAGGGGATCAGGCGAGCCAGTGGTTAATTGTGGAAATCGAGCAAACTGCCCTGACTCCATGTTGTGACTCAATTCTGGCTAGCTTAGTTTCTATTCAGTCATGGACCTAGTCCAAATTCTGTCTAGTGAGAAAAGCTTATTGGATTGTGGGAAATGGGCGAAGACTTGATGGCTTTGTTTAAACCTGGCCCTTCGTGGCTGGGGAACTGGAACACCCGTACCTGCTATTTAGAGACCCCTAAGCAAGGACATAGCTTATGTTGACCAGAAATGCAGTCAGATCTCAAGTCTGATGCTGGGAGTTTTCTCATCATGGTACCTCTCAAGCAACCCAGATATCTTCTCTGAAAACGAGGTCCTTATGGAGCAATCGGTACTGGTTCCATGTTCCTTTGATTGTTGGAAGCCTCTTTTTTCCTGAATTTAAGGAACTGCACCTGTTTATTCTCCCCCTCCCACCTTGGAAATTCCCTAATCTTTCATCCATCTAGAAATCAGATTATGTAATATTGTATTGTTTTCTTTGAATTAATTGGGTTTATTTGAGTATTGTTTTTAATGTCTGTCTTCCCCTGTATTTGGGGTCCAGGCTTAACCTGAGCGTGGGGCCTTGGTCCCGATTTTTTGGGCAGTTGGCATGCGTTGATTAATAAATTGATACTAGATCGAACCCATGTTTTCTCAGTCATTTCATCTTTTCCTCATTATGTCATTTGCTTCTCTGCTCTTCTGTGTGGCCTGGGATCGTTCCTGGCTTCTTCCAGTGTGCTCTGCTAGACTGAGGAAAAGCCTCTGTGCCTTCGGATCACTAAGAGCCAGGGCTCTCTGATGCTCCCTCCCTTATACAGGTTGGACGTGTTCTTTTCCGAAAAGCTGCTTCCAAGACTGGATTGAAGCAGGCGCCTGCAGGTCAGCACCTCCCTTTTGAGGAAGCGTCCTGCCTTTCCAAGGTCAATATGGCCAAATGGTGAGACTTCCTGGGCACCTTAGAGGGAGTCGGGGTCCTTCACACTTTCCCTATTGAATGTGCTTTATCCAAAATGACTTTGTAAATAAACCTTCTGTTAACTGTTAATAACTTAAGCATGTCTCCTCTCCATCCTATAAAATTTCTCTGCCTTCCTTATCTCAGCTCTCCCCTAAGCACTGAGCTTTGTTTGTTGAGCCCCTAGGACTCCCAACTCCTGGAGAGTTTCTCCTTCCTCCCTTCCATTTTTTTTCTGCTGACTCCCTCTCAGCCCTGTCTGCTCCAGGTACAAGATAATCTAACGCAGGGGTTCCCAAACTTTCTTGGCCTACTACCCCCTTTCCAGAAAAAATATTCCTGAACCCCCTGGAAATTTTTTAATTTTAATAGCAATTAATAGGAAAGATAGATGCACCTGTGGCCATCACTGCCTTCCTGGATCGCTGCAGCACCCACCAGGAGGCGGTGATGCCCATTTTGGGAATCACTGATCTATGGGTTCCATCCCACTCAAAACAACAGTTCACAAGCCCTCACAGATGGGTGGAGCTTTCCTTTGCCTCCCCGTACCCTGTCTTTATGTTGCATGGACATACATACATGTTTTGAGGTGTAGACCCCATTAGAATGGGAGCTTCTTGAGGGCAGAGGAATGTTTCTGGCTTTCTTTTTCTTCCCAGCACTCAGCATAGTGCCTGGCACATAGTGGTGGCTTAGTAAAGGCTTTGGGGCTGATCGTGGACTCCCTAGCCATCTAGAAGGCACGATGAATGCAAAGCAAAGGTATTTAGTGAAACATTTCCCTCACTGACATAGGGCACGTGTTCATACAGATACACACACTGTCTGTGGCGAGAGTGGGCATGTGCAGAGATCGTGCAGAATGACTCTGAATGATGGTGCGGCTCCTCCTTGAGCCCAGGCTGTTCCTTGGCACTCGTTGGTCCTTCTCACTGGATGGAACGTCTTCATCTGAGCTTCCAATCTGCTGGGTGAAAGTGGCTAAAATCCACAACCAGGACAGATTTATATAGATTCTATGTGAGAGGAACTATGCTAAGGTGAAAAAATGGCCAAACCAGCCCTTGCTCCCAAAGGTCTTACATTCTAGTGAGGGAGATAACCAGGAGTGAGTAGGTGGAAGGCAGTCTTGGAAGGGAAGGCATTCCTAGCTGGGAGGATCCAGGAAAGGGGCCTCGAGGACGGCGGCGCTTGATCTGGATATTAAGAAGCCGGGGATTCTGAATTATGTAACTAAATGATACTTGGTGGTACAGGGGGGTTTCAGATAGTCAAGGAATGATTGTTAAGACCAGTAATCAGAAGTATCTCAGGGTTTGGGAAGGCCAACAGGATAAATCCATCTGTTTAACGTGGTATACTGCCCACAACATGATCTCTTCCGATTTTTTTCAGTCTTTTAAATATTATTCTCTTCTATACATGGTATGGTCTAGCTATGTAAGCTTAGGTGTTATACCTCAAATAGGATACCTCATTTCCATTTCCCTAGCCTTTGCTCAGGCCTCATGCCTTCTCTCTCATCTCCAGCTCTTGAAATTCACAATTCCATTTAAGATTTAGTTCAAGAAATCTAGCCTCAGACACGTCTCAGCTGTGTGACCCTGGGCAAGTCACTTGACCCCCATTGCCCACCCTTACCATTCTTCCACCTAGGAGCCAATACACAGAAGTTAAGGGTTAAAAAAAAAAAGATTTAGTTCAAGCACCAGCTTCTGTGGAAAGCTTTTTTGGTGTCCCCAATTCATCCACCCCCAGCTGCCAGGGCTCTCCCTCCGGAGACTACCTGGCATTTATTTTTCATGTATGTTTTGTGTATATACACACACACACACACACATACATACAGAGGTCCAATTCTAATTTTTAGGAAGCTGTTTTCCTGTTGAAGATTTTACTTTCCTTTTGAGAAGCTATTTTTTTTCTTGCTTGAGGTTTTGTGCATCCTTTTTTAGGTCTTTTATTTCCTTTCACAATTTCTTCTGTCTCTGATTTGTTTTGTGATCTGCTCTTGAATCTCCTCCATGAGTTCATTTGGGGCCTGATAGCCTTTCACATTTTCCTTTGAGGCTTCACACATTTCCATTTTTGCTTGCTCTCCTCTTCTGAGCCTGTGTTTTGATCTTCCCTGCTGCCGAAGTCATTTTCCAGGGTCAGGCTTTTTCTTTGTTTTTTGCTCATTTTGGCGAGCTTTTTTCCCCCATCTTGCTGATAGATTGGAGCTCAGCTGTGTGTGTGTGTGTGTGTGTGTGTGTGTGTGTGTGTGTGTGTGTGTGTGTGTGAAGCAGGCTGGGAGCATTCCTTACTCTGCCATCTTGGTTCTGGAAGCCCATGTGTACATGTTGCTTCTCCTGTTAGGGTGTAAACTTCTTGAAGCTATTTCATTTTTCATCTCTGTATCTCCACCATGTGGAACAGCGCCTAGCACTCAATGAATGTTGGTTAATTGACTGCTTGGACGGGATTTCATGGGTCTTCTTTTCTGGCCCATAATCATAAATGCCTCTCTGCCTGCCCTCATCCCAGGGGGGAACCCAGTTTCTATACATCCCAAGGGAAGGGACCTGAGTTGGAATGTAGGGACTCCGGGACACAGATCTATCACTGATTTGCCAGATGACCTTGGAAAAGTCTCTCCTCTCTTAAAGCCTCAGTTTCCTCTTCAGCAAAACAGAGATGACACTTGTGGAGAGGGTGACTAAGGGGAGATGAATCAAAAGGCATGAGGTGGATTTAGAGGACTTGGGTTCAAATTTTATTCTTAAGGACACAGTGCATAGAGTGCCAGGTCTGGAGTTGGAGGTCTTGGGTTCAAATGTAGCCTCAGGCACTTCTTGGCTGTGTGACAAGTCGCTTCACCCTGTTTGCCAAGCCCAGTGATTCCTAAAGTGGGTGCCACCGCCCCCTGGTGGGTGCTGCAGTGATCCAGGAAGGCAGTGATGGCCACACGTGCATTTATCTTTCCTATTAATCACTATTAAAATTTTAAAAAATTAATTTCCAGGGGACTAAGGAATATTTTTTTTGGAAAGGGGGCGGGAAGCCAAGAAAGTTTGGGAACCGCTGGCCTAGCCCTTCCCCTGCTGCCTTAAAGTTTAGTAGGACAGAAAGTAAGGACTTAAAACAGAAAAGGTTCCGTTCATGCTACTTTCTAGCTCTGGAAGGCCGGGCCCATTTCTTTACCTCCCCGGGCTTCCAAAGCTCTCAGTAAGGCTAAAGGCTGAAGCCTCTGAGCTTCCCGTCACCACTGTGGACATTCCCGTGGAGTGAAGCGAGAACAGCCAGTGCCCTGAGTACAGGCTGGCCCGCTGAAGCCGGGCCCTTGCGGGTGATCGAGATGTACCAAGAAGCAGCCTCGACCTCCCAACTACAGTTCCATCTGGGCCAGTCATTAAGCAGAGAGCAGCTGAGGACCAGGCAAACAGGAGCCCCCTCTGCAGCCATCATCTGGTCTGGTGGGCCCTGAAGGAAGGAAGCATTTACTACGCACAGACAGGGCGCCCGGCGCTGGGCAGCTTTACGGTTCTCAGTGGGCCAGGAGGCTGGGCCCGGCCCTCCAGAGGCTCCCATTGGGGCAGGGAGACATCACAGGGGGAAGGTTTCTTTTTGGGGCAGAGGCCTTGGGGGCAGCAGCAGGGCAGATGGTCAGGCTTCTTCTTCATTGCCCACCGTCAGCCGATCAGGTTCTGAGCTGCGACATTTGCAGGGCCAAGGGGGGGGGGGGGGGTGGCTTTCTTTTCTGGGCTTTTGCTAGCTTGGGCTGCAGTCTGGCAGGCTTGGTCCCCGCAGGGGCTGCTGCCCAGGAGGAGGACTGAGGGAACCCGGCTAGGAGCTGTTCCCGGCTTCTTAGGCTCAGGGACCTGGGGCCAGGCCGCGGGGTGGTTTGACTCATGGGCATCTGCTGCTGCCTGGATGCCTCATTGCTTTAGCTAAGCCGGTGCTTGCCTGCCCAGTGGGTGGTAGAGGAGCAGCAGTGGCTGGAGCCAAGGAGCTGTCCCGCTGCAGGGTGGCTTCAGGGGCTGGGCAAGCCGCAGGACCAGGGGGCTCCTGTGGGATTGCTGCCCCAACCAGGGTGGCCGCCCCTGGGCAAAATCAGCCCTCAGTCCCTCCCCTCCCCTTCCTCTGCCTGCCAGGATGAGGAAGGTCGGCGGCTTCCCCTCGGGGAGGGCTGCAGGCAGGACTGCGGGCTGGTGGGGGGGAGGCAGGGGCAGCCACTGATAGATTTCCCTCTAAAGAAGCACGGGATGCATTAAAAAGAGCTCCCAGCTACGGGGAGGAGGGCGGCTCACCAGGTGAATCCTGGAGGGAGCTGGAGGTGCCCAGAGGCAGAGGTGAGAACCTGGGATGTTGTGTCCGGAGCAGCCCTTGTGACCGGGCTTGGGGTGGGGGGCGTCGGGAGGAGGGCAGAGCTGGCTAGAGGGTAACCAGCCTCGGAAGACGGACGTGAACAAATCCCCAGGAGCCAGACCCCAGCCCGTCCCTCCACGCGCAGGGGGAGATCTCCTCATCCAAGCAGGAAACAAAGAGGGCTCTAACTTTTCACCTAGTGGAGCTGGCCCGGCCCCTCTCGGCCACAGTCACGCCGGGGGCCCGGGACACCAGCACGGGAGGGCAGCCGGGTGCAGAGAGGGGCGCCGGGAGCTGTTCACCCGTGCATCGATGAGCTCTGCAGACTGCAAGTGGCCGCGGGAGGCGGGCTCGGTGGGCCCGGGAGCAGAGGGGGGCCAACGTCACGTGCCCCCCCCCCCCCCCCCCGCGGCTCAGGCCGAGGGAGGCCGCAGTCTCTGCAGCTCGGCCGCCGCCACCTTGTCCCCAGTGTCCTTGGCCGACCCACAGGGGGGCACGGTGCCTCCCAGCGGGGGACACAGGTGAGCCGTGACCGCTGAGGACTCCTCGGAGGAGGTGTCCGGGCCCCGGGGGGGTGGGGCAGCCAGGTAAGTGCGCAGGAGGCGGCAGGAGGGATGGCAGGGAGGTGGACAAAGCTGGGGGCTCGGACGTCGGGGTCCTGGACTTAGGTGGCGGGATCAGCGGGAGCGGGTCAAGGAGACTGGGGGTGGGCTGCGGGTACCCAGCCAGAGGGAGGTGCGAGCTGCTCCCCATCCTCCCGCTCCAGGCCCTCCCAGGCGGGGCGGGGCGGGGCGCAGTCTGGGCCCCGCAGCCGGGGGGCCGTGGGGGCCGGGCCTGACTCCCTCATTCCAAGGGGAGTTGGGGGATGGCCGGCTCCAGACCCCGCCTCCGCTGCGAAGCGGACTCCTTTTCCAGGAGCGCCTCCCGCCCAGCGTCCCTTCATCCTGGCTCCAGCATCCACGCCCTCCCTCTAACTCGTCCCCTAGACCCCGAGCCCCGCCATGGCTCGAGGAGACGCCCCGGAGGATGGGTGAGCCTGAACGCGGGGCGCGGGGTGCGGGGCGCGGACACCCCGGGGCCAGACCGAGAGTCCCCTGCCCAGAGCTGCGCGATGGAGAGCGGACTACAACCCCCATCGGCCCTGCGCCCCGGGCTATCCGGGCCAGCGCCAAGGCTTCCTGGGAGTTGTAGTTCACAGTCTCGCCGCAGGGTGGGGGAGGCTCTAGGTTGCTGACACCCCAATCCCCGCCCCCACCTTCTCCCTTCTCCCCCACCCCTGTCGCCACAGCTACCACCTAGTCGGGACCAGCTTCTTTATCCTTGGCTTGGGGACCCTGCTGCCCTGGAACTTCTTCATCACTGCCATTCCAGTGAGTGAGGGTCCAGGAGAGCCCCCCACCCCCACCCCGGGGGCCATCCAGACCCGGATGTGGGTAATGCTGCTGTATTCATATTCACGGGATGCGGATTTAGGGCTTGCTGGGGACCGTAGAGGCCATCCCAGCAAGCTCTCATTTATGGCAAGGAGAACTGAGGCCAGGGTAGCAGACTTGGCCAAGGTCTCTCAGAGGGAGAGAGAGGAAGTTGCCCAGGATCCTTTCCCCTAACACTCCTTGTGGGCTTAGGCTTCCAGCTTCTCAGGCTCCTGGAACCCATCTTCTGAGGAGATTTGAGGGTGTCTGGCCGCAGACTGGCAGGGTCCCTGTCTGGCCACTCGGGAGACTTCGCACTGGAGGTGACCCTGGCTTCCGTCCCCATCCCTCTCAGTACTTTCAGGCTCGGCTAGCCATTGTCAACGGCACAGGAGAGCCCTCTGGAGCCAACATCACAAGCCCTGGAGATGCCTTCAACTTCAACAACTGGATGACTCTCCTGTCCCAGCTACCTCTACTACTCTTCACCCTCCTCAACTCTTTCCTTTACCAGTGGTGAGCTCTCACTTCCCTGGGGAGCCTCAGCCTGGCCCCATGCCCCCGCTCCACCCCCGCTGCATTCTGGCCAGTCAGCGATTGCCCCCTCGGCCAAGACCCCTGGAGACAGCTACAGACTGTGCCCACCTCGTCCCCTCCACGAGCTCCCCCAGCCCATGAACACTGCTTCCCTGCCCCCTCTCCTCCTTACTCTCTGAGGCTGGCTCTTTCCGGAGGGCTCCAGCTCTGTCTGTTCACCCACAGCATCCCAGATATGGTGCGCATCCTTGGCAGCCTCCTGGGCATCCTTCTGCTCTTCATCCTGACCGCCACCCTGGTCAAAGTGGACATGAGCCCTGACCTCTTCTTCTCTATCACCATGGCCTCCATCTGGTTCATCAACTGTGAGTTGGGCCCTTACCACCAAAGTCCAGCCTCTCCAAGGACATTCCCCAGCCCAAGCCTGCAATCACCAGAGCTGGGAGAGAACCTGGAACCTAGAACAGGGCATGCCAGAGCTGGGACGGTCCTTAGGACAAAGAACCTAGAACTTCAGAGCTGAGGCAGACCTTAGAAGCCAGAACACCAGAGCTGAGAAGGACCTTAGAGCCAAGAACCACATCTAGAATGTCAAGGATGGGAGAGACCTTAGAACCTAGAATGTCAAAGGTGGGAGGGAACAGAGAGCACAGAACACCAGGGTTGAGGGAGATCTTAGACCACAGGACAGGGGATGCCAGAGCTGGGATGATCTTTAGAACCTGGAATTTCAGAGGTGGGTTGGGGAACTTTGAGTTGTTCTAGTCTAATCCTTCATGTAAAAATTGCATTTCTTTATTTCTTTTTGACTAATTATTGGTAACATCACGTAATAAAGATACTGCATACATCTAAGGCCAGGGCGAGCATGGCTTGGTCCCCTTGCAGAGAATATCCAGGCCCTGTACAGAGAGCATTCCCCATTTTACAAAGGACTTCCCCCTGGCCACAGACCCTTTGCACAGGAGAACAGGATCTGGCCCCGGGCTCGCCTCCCCCAGGGGCAGAGCCCAGCGCGAGTCACCGTTTGGCTCTTCCCCCAGCTTTCTGCGCCGTTCTCCAGGGCAGCCTGTTTGGGCAGCTGGGGGCCATGCCCCCTACCTACAGCACCCTTTTCCTCAGCGGCCAAGGCTTAGCGGGGACCTTTGCTGCTCTTGCCATGCTGATGTCCATGGCCAGTGAGTGTGGGCACCGTGCTGGGCACAGGTTGGGAAGGAGGCGGGGCTGGAACTCCTGGGATCTGGGCGAGTGGGGAGAGAAAACGGAAGGCTGGACCTGAAGCCGACTTCCTTCCCTCTGAGAAGGGGGTGGGCAGCACTTGGTGGGCAGCACTTGGTGGGCAGCACTTGGTGGGCAGCACTTGGTGGGCATTCGGGTCCTGGAGCGGTGTCTCCAGGGTATTGCAGGCTGGGAGCCAGGTGGGGGGCCAAGGCTCTGAGAGGCTCTGGGCCGGGCGCAGAGCTCCTTAGAGAGCCCGAGGCGGGGGGCCAGTCTGCCTGGGCTCAGGCGGGCAGCCGAACAGAGGCTCCATTCCCATTGTAGGTGGAGTGGATGCCCAGACCTCTGCCCTGGGCTACTTTATCACCCCGTGTGTGGGCATCCTTGTCTCGATTGTCTGCTACCTGTCCCTGTCACACTTGGTGAGCCAACATGCCTCTCCAGGGCCTCCCCTGGAAGGAAGCCTGTGAACCCCACCCCTGCTTAGCCACCTGGGTGGAGGAGGAAGATGGGGTGGAGAAAGCCACGTCTGGCCCCTCCTGGTCTGGGGAGAGCCGGCCAAGGCTCCCGCTTGGGGTATCCAGAGCAGGTGGAGTCAGAAAGTGGGAGATCCCAGTTTCCAGCAGCTTGCTTTCTTCCAAAGGGGACCCCCCCACTAGATTCCCTGGCTCTTGGGCAAAGGGGAGGGAAAGGGGGAGGCAGGCTTTGCAGCCCTGTTTCTGGGCTGCCCAGAGAGAACCTCCCTTGGCTAGTAATGCCCTTCTCCTTTAGACTTCCCTATTACACTGATAGGGAAACTGGCTTTAGAGCCAGGGGACCCCCTTTGGGCACGAACTTCTTGTGTGACTTTGGACGGACAAGCCGCGTCTCTTCCTGGGCCTCCGTTTCCCTCTGGTGCACAGAGAAGGTTGGGTCGCTGGCCTTTCCCTCGCCAGGTCTATAATCCTGCGGTCATGCCTCGTCGCCTTTACAGGTCCTTTCTCTTGGGCTTCAGTTTATCTCTAAAATGAGAGGCCTGAGCCTAGCGGTCCCTTCCAGCTCTGGGGCCAGGCTCAGCGCTCTAAGACTGGCGCTTTGATTTGCGTCTTGGGGCCTCCACTGTGCGTTCCGCGAGAAGGGGAAATCGCCGTGCCCGGCGGAGTCCTGGGCCTTCACCAAGGCCGGCTCGGCTGTGTCCCCGCAGGAGTTCGCCCGATACTACCTGGACAAGAAGGTGCCCCACCCGCAGGCGTACGAGCTGGAGACCAGGGCCGAGCTGCTGCAAGCCGGTGAGCCCCGGGAGGCGGGAGGCGGGGAAGGTGCTCTCTGACGGATGATCCGATAAGTCTAAGTCGGGCGATGAGCACCCACTGCGTGCTGGGCCTGGGCGAGGCACTGGGGACGCAGCCACAAAGATGGAGCCGTCCCTTGGGCAGAGTTCACGTCTTGGGGAGGGCATGGCCGTGCGGAGACTTAATGCGTGTCGCCTCCCAAGAAGTCCAGGCCAAGCTTCTCTGGGCAGCTCTCACGTGGAAGATGGCGCTTGAGCCCCGTCTTTAAGAGGGGCTTCTTGGAGGCCCAGTGAAGGTGTCCAGCCCAGGCCCGGAGGGGGAGGGCCTAGAGATGGGGCAGGGAAGGAGAAGGGCACTCGGCGGCTCTGCAGACGGAGCTGGGCCTGGCTGTGGCCAGGCTTCGAAGCTCGCCACTGGAGTTTGCTTTATCCCGGGATCAAACGGAATTCACTGGGAGCCATCGAGGCAGGGCCCTTTCCCTGGGCCCCCTGGGCTAGCCAGGCCCGCCGCTGGAACTGGCGGCCCAGGTTTCAGCCTGGCACACCGCGTCTTCCCCCAGATGAGAAGAATGGCTTTCCTGGGAGTCCCCAAAAGGCAATGCTAGCCCTGGAGATGGAGCCAGAGAAAGCGCCTCAGCCCGGGAAGCCTTCCATCTTGGTTGTTCTCAGAAAGGTTCGCCCCGCACCCCAGCCGGAGGAAGGAGGCCAGCTCCCATGAGTCTCCGGGACTCCTGCTCCCTCCCCGTCTCTCTTTAGCCCTGACTGGCTTGACCCAAGGCTCCCTCCCTGCCTGACCTTCCTCAGCGAGTGGGCAGCTGGGAGTGGGGCTGGGAGTGGGGGTTTGCCCCTGCCCCACCACACGCAGACCCTCCTGCTTTGCAGATCTGGGTGATGGCTCTGTGCATCGTCCTGGTCTTCACGGTCACCCTGTCTGTCTTCCCGGCCATCACTGCCATGGTGACCAGCTCCAGAGGCCCCGGAAAGTGGAGTGAGTGGCGGAAGGGCTGGCAGGGACCATGGAGAGCAGCTGAGGCCGGGGAGAGGACCTGCGGGGGAGGACAGCCAGGAGGGACAGGCGGCTGGGGACGGGGAAGGGCGGAAGACTCAGTCTCAAAACCTGGGACTAGTATGTCTGGAAACAAGGCTAGGTCCACAGGGCCAGAGAAGCAGGGCCGCCTAGTGGATAGGGGGTTGGACTCGGGTCTGCAAGGCCCAAACACTTACCAGCCGAGTGACCCTGTCCAAGTCATTCCCTTGCTTAGGCCTCAGTTTTCTCATCTGTAAAATAAAGGGATTGGACTGGAAAGTCCTTTCCATCCTTTGAACCATGAGACTTAACAGAGGTTGGGGTGGGGAGGCCCTGGCTCTCCCCTGAGCCTCCGGACCTTCTCCCTTCCCCAGGCCAGTTCTTTAACCCCATCTGCTGTTTCCTGCTCTTCAACACCATGGACTGGTTGGGAAGAAGTATGACTTCCTACTTCCTGTGGGTGAGTGTCGCGGGCCTATGGGAGGGTGAAATGTCCTCAGGGCGACAGCCAGAAAACTGGTGATCCTCCCTGCCTTGGCTGGGAACGGCTGGGACCTTGGGCTAGCTCCTGCCACTCTCTGGCCTTCGGTAAAGCCAGGGGCCTGGCCTACAGCTCTGGGCTTCAGAGGGGTTCCTTCTCCCCCTGGGATTCCCGGGCTTGGGCCCTTAGGGTCGGCCAGTCGGGAGGGGCCTGGGCTGGGATGCTGGAGGTGATCAAGAGGGCTCTCTGCTGCTCTTGGCCCCCAGCCGGATCAGGACGGCCGTCTGCTGCCGCTGCTGGCCTGCCTTCGTTTCCTCTTTGTTCCCCTCTTCATGCTGTGTCACGTGCCCGAGCGGGCCCATCTGCCCGTACTCTTCCCGCAGGACGCCTGCTTCATCACCTTCATGTTGCTTTTTGCCCTCTCCAATGGCTACCTGGTGTCTCTCACCATGTGCTTGGCCCCCAGGTGAGCATGAAGGGGGGAGACGACAGGGCAGAGAATGGGCTGCCGAAAGGAGAGAAGGGGAGCCCCCAAAAGCTCCTCCCTGGGCTCTGCTCCACTGGACAGGAAGGATGGATTAGTGGAGAGACCCCTGGCCTTAGAAGGGCACCAGAACTGGCTTTGAGTGCCAGCCCTGTCATTAAGTAGCTAACCGGATGACTGTGGGCAAGTTCCTCAGCCTCCCTGGACCTTGGTTTCCTCATCTATAAAATGGAAAGGCTTGGACTAGGTCAGGGAATCCCAAAGTGGGTGCCACCGCCCCCTGGTGGGAGCTGCAGTGATCCAGGGCCGTGGTGATGGCCACAGGGGCCTTTGGGGGCGGTGATGTATGTAAGTCATATTTTTTCTGGAAAGGGGGCGGGAGGCCAAAAAAGTTTGGGAAGGCCTGGCCTAGGTGATCTTCCAGGTCCCTTCCAGCTGTAGCACTGGGAGAGCACACCTTTGAGGAGGGGGCAGTGCCAGCTTCCCCAAAATCAAGGTGTGCCTCGATAGACCCTTCCAGCTTCACTTAGGGGGAGTCCTGCCTTTGGGAGATTACCTTAGGGGACTGCTGGCTAAAATCTGAGCAGGCTGGTTCAGGGCCAGAGCCTAGCCTTCCCGCGGGAAGGGAGATGCCAGAAAGGGCTAAGAAGTGGGCTTGACCCCAGTAGAGAGGAGACCCAAGGGATTATGCTGCTCCTTTTGGGGAGTGAAAGAAGGAAGGACTCTGGGGCTGAGTGAGCAGCTGCGGAACATTTCCTCAGAGGCCTGAAGGCATCCGAAAACCACAGAGTAGCAGATCTTTGGAGAAGGGATCCTAGAAATAAGGCCCAGGGTATCAGAATAGAATCTGGGGGTGGGGGGGCAGCTGGGTAGCTCAGTGGATGGAGAGTCAGGCCTAGAGACAGGAGGTCCTGGGTTCAAATCTGGCCTCAGACACTTCCCAGCTGTGTGACCCTGGGCAAGTCACT
Organism: Gracilinanus agilis; assembly: GCF_016433145.1. Lineage (NCBI taxonomy): Eukaryota > Metazoa > Chordata > Mammalia > Didelphimorphia > Didelphidae > Gracilinanus > Gracilinanus agilis. The sequence goes on along the minus strand of NC_058135.1, from coordinate 290,369,546 downwards.
TGACCCCCATGGCCTACCTTTACCACTCTTCTGCCTTGGAGCCAAGGTGAGGGTTTAAAAAAAAAAGAATAGAATCTGGGCTTCTGGGCCTTCCACCTCCCGCTGGATGGAAGGATAGTGTGTGGCTTGGGGAAACAGTGAGAGGGAGCCAGGGGTCCTTGGAAGCCCTGGGAGCCTGGAGACCCAGGTATGACTGCGTGTGGGGAGTGCAGAGCTGGACCCCTGTTCTAATTGCTGGTTTCTCCCCCCTTTGTAGGCGAGTCCTGCCCCATGAGAGTGAGGTGGCTGGAGCTCTCATGACTTTCTTCCTGGCCTTAGGGCTCTCCTGTGGGGCCTCCCTCTCTTTCCTCTTCAAATCCCTATTGTGAGCCGGCTCCATCTCCTTCCTCCCCCTGCTTATATGGGGCTGGGAGCCTTCCCAGGACTGTGGGGTTTGGGACTTGGGAGAGGAAGGAGCTGAGAACAGGTCCTAGACAGGTGACCAAGGAGCAAGAAGCCAGGCTATGGGAACAAGCTGACTGCCAGCGAAGGCGAAGAGATCTCAGCAACTGTCCTGCCCACCTGGAGGATTCTTAGGAAAGAGATGCCCCCAGCCAGCCGCTTCCCTCTCCCCTTGGCAGACTCTGAATCGGTTATTTTAATGGGTTTAAGGGGATAAAAGGCCCCCAGCTTTTCTTGGTCATGGGGCAATCCTCCAGTAGCTCTAAAAAGGGGCTATTTGGCCACCTGGCTGGGGTGGTATAGATGCTGACCTGGCCTGGGGGCAGGGGGATGGACCTGATGACCCTTGGTGGCTTTAGGTTTCTGTAGTTTGGGGAACCCCTTTGGGAATTTCATTGGCGAACTTTATTTTGGGATCAGGCTGTATCATAAGCCTGTGGAGGAAATAATGCCAAGTTTTGCCCCGATTTTCTAACTTTCCTGCAAAAGTTTTACTAGCGGGGTCTATGCCAAAGGTGGCCTCAGCTTCTGCTGTTGTAAGTAGCTGAGTTAATGACCGGTGTGGCCGCTGCCTCTGACTTTGAGCTCAGAGAGAGTGAGTCCCCGTTTCAGGGCTCATTCCGGGAAGCCCTCTTTGTTCCATTTCTCTGGTCGTTGGGCAGAGAAGGTCTGGGATGGGAAAAGCAGGGGGAGGTCAGAAGAACTCAACCAATCAGTAAACATTAAGAGCCTCCTACGTGCCAG
>NC_058135.1:290362674-290367861 GCF_016433145.1 Gracilinanus agilis | reverse complement strand
GGGGGGGGGTTATAGTCTGATTGAGGGAATTAAGACACAAGCACAGATAATCAATATGCATTTATTAAGTGCCTACTGTGTGCTAGGCACTGTGCCAAGGGCTGAGAATTATTATGAAAAATTAAAACGAGGTAGTCTCTTCCTGTCTGCTGGAGGAGACAGCATGTTCACAGATAAATAGAGAATATATACGGGACAAAGATAGTGCTGGGGAGGGGCTTTAACTGTTTTAATAAGCATATCAGGGAGGGTCACAGTGCTAGCTGACCTGGGGGGCTAGGGATCTGGAAGGCATCCCGGACAGGCAAACCAGGAGAGAAGGACTTGAGGCACGGGTTAACAGGGCAGCAGGAATGATAGCACCAAGGCATGAGAACTTCAAATACGTTTCTTGATTGGTTCTATCTGAGGGATGAGGAGCAGACCAGTGCGTGGAGACCAAATCAACTAGCATTTATGTATTGAGCACCTACTCTGTGCCACACAGTGGGCCAGACAGATAGTAAAAGTCCCTGCTCTCAAGGAGCTTACAGGGAATGAGAAGAAAGCGATGCCAATGGCCAGGTACAGACAACAGGATCCACTGGGGATAAGCAAGAGAGGGAAGGCGCTAAGAGGAAAGCGGACCAGGAAGGCCTTCTGTATGATAGGGAGGGAGGCAACAGGAGGCTAGAAAGGTAGTGTGGGACAGATAGCAGACGGCATTGGCATATGATGGGGGCCACCAGAGAATTGTGAGTTGAGGAGGGAGGACCAGATCTACGCAGAAGGAAGATTAGACCATCACACAGGAGGAACTGAGCTCTTTCTACGTGCCGGCTGCCCTCGGGGAGCTCCCAGTCTGGGAGGAGGGTGGAACCATGCCAACATCTCCAACATGGCGGCAGTGAAGCTTGTTGAGGCCCGAGGAGCTGTGAGGAGGCACCTGACGCCTCCAGGAAGGCATGGCCAGTAGCAGACACGGAGAAGTCTTGGGGAGAGATGGAGGACCCTGGCTCCCTCCCAGGGTGGACCAAAAAGTCATCCTCACAGTGCGGACACAGGAGCCCGGGGGGGGGGGGTCATTCTGGGAATGGCAGGAAGGGAAGACCACAGCTGGCTGGGGTAGAGGCCCTGGAGGCTGGGGAGCCCCTTTCCAAGAGAATGGAACACATCAGGTTGTGGATGAATGGGGCGGGGGGTTTCATCTTTCAGCTTTGGCCAAATTTCCCCTCTCTGGGCCTTAGTTTACCCACATAATGAAAAAAAAAAGGCAGCTTAGATTCAGCGATTCCCCTGGCGCCATGTGACTGAGGCATCCTTGCCCAGGCTAGGCTTCCCCCCTTTCCTTCCCCCAGGGAGCCCCAGGTCAGCCACCCCAGCACTTGTGGATGAGACTGTTGTTTGGTGTTGGAAATAAACGATTGACTTTTTACATGGCGCCTGCCTGTTCCTGCTTCTTCTCGGAAATGGCTGCCCCATTCTCTGGGGCAGCCTTTGGCCCTGGGCTTGAGCCTGCTTCCGTCCGATCAGGGCCCTGTGCCGGACCCCGGCGTCCTCAACATGAGCTAAACTGATTCTCAAGTGGCCATCCTTTGTGGGCCAAGCCCTGGGAGGAGGCGAGGGTGAAGCAAACCGTAGGGCCCCGCCCTTATCGAAGGGGCAGCTGGGCAGCACAATGGGTAGAGTGCTGAGCCTGGACTCAGGGAAACTGGGGTTCCAATCTGGCCTCTGGCACTTACTAGCTGTGTGACCCTGGACAAGTCACTTTACCTTCTTTGCCTCTGTTAAATGAGCTGGAGAAGAGAGTGGCAAACCCCTCCCATGCCTCTGCCAAGAAAACCCCAAAGGGGATCCCAAAGAGCCAGACACACCTGGAAGGACCGTGGGCAGCCAGGGGACACTTACTGAGCCGAGCTGCTCGGGAGCCTGGGAGCGAGGCCTGCGCTTCTCTCTGGCTTGCCCGCGCCAGGATAGCCCCGGCCCCTCTGCCTCGGAGGTCAGGTCTTAGAGATGGGAAGCCTCATTTATGGTCAATGAAAGGCCCAAAGGAAGCCTGACAGCGGCAGACCTGGGCTCAGGAAGGGCTTGGTTTTTGAACTCGTTGCCTCCGACCTGAGACTCACTCCTGGGCCCGTCCGTGGTCCTTTCTGTAAAATCGAGAAACGGGATAAACGAGGCGGCCTTTGACTTGGGAAGGGCTGGACCAGCAGAGGGAAATGGATGTAGGAACTGGCACGGAACCGGGTCCTGGAGCAAAGCAGGCAGGCCCTTTTTCTAGAACTGCCCAGGCTCCGGGACGGAGAAATGAAGTGAGTTCTCCAAGGTCATTCAGCCAGGATGGGCAGCTCTTGAGGTTCTCTCTTCCTTCTCCTTTTCCCTTTCTCTAGCGCAGTCACGAAACGTTCTTGTACCACAAGAGGAAATAAGAGAAACGGGAGAAGATACGGACGGAGAGTGAAGCGAGCACAGCCAAGAAGACAACACGGAAGCCGAGATGATAGGATAGCAATGTGGAAACGAAACGGTGCTGGAAAGCGGGCCGCGTGATGTTGTGTGCAGAGGGCGACCTTCCCGCTGGCACTCACACGTGGGATGTTCTAGAATCCCTCTGGTGTCCTTGCTCAGTCCGGACAGGGGAATAACGGGGTAAAGATGAACGTTCATCAGTACACTTAAAGAAAGAAATCCTGGGGGCAGCCCTGGGCGAGTCCCGTCGCCCCCCTTGCCTAGCCCTTAGGGCTCTTGTGCCATAGAACCGCGAGGGATTCAGGCCAGCAGAGGAGGGGCGCCTTCCTTCCTCTCCAATCCGTGGCGCCTGATGTCCCAGATTGTAGGAAGGACGCTGGGGACGGCCATCAATGAGGGTCAGTGGGAGGAACTGGGTTAGTTTAGGCTGGAGAAGAGAAGGAAGGAGCTGGGGAAGGCGCACCTGCAAGAAGCCAGGCCCAGAGGGTGGAAACTGCCCTTATGCTGTGTCCCAAGTGCATTAAGAGGAATGGGCAGCCATGAAAGGTAATGAGCTCCCCATCCCTGGAGGGCTTCAAGCCAAGGCTGGATGAACACTGGTGGAGGATGCTTGGGTTGGGTTAAATGGCCTTGGGGCTGCCTTCCAACTCTGTGAATGAACTCCAGAGTCAGAGTGTTTGCTTCCAGGTGGGAAAGGGTGGCCCCTGGAGGCCTTTTGAGAGGTTTTTAGCAAGGAGGAAGACCCTGGGTGTGGAATGGGGAGAATTCTGATTTCTGAGGGCTTTAGACTAGGTGGCCGCCCCAAGCTACTGAGGCAGCCTCCGAGCAGGGAGTCAGGAAGACCTCAGTTCAAATGCAGCTTCAGAGACAGCCTGGTTGTATGACCCTGGGCAAGTCACTTAAGCCCTGTCTGCCTCGGTTTCTTCATCTGCAGAATGGGGATAGTAATAGCGCCTCCCTCCCAGGGTTGCTGTGAGGATCAAACAAGAGGGCCATTGCAAAGGGCTCAGCCCAGTGGCACATGGTCAGCTTTTCATAAGTGGTAGCTGTGCATTCTCAAACTGATGATCCTGCTGTGCCCTGGGTTCGATTCCAGCTCCTTCTGCCCTTGAGGAAGTCACTCAAATTGGACTGGATGACTTGGAATGACCCGGGAGGGGGAGGGCTTGGGCTCGGAGTCAGGAACACCCCAGTTGAACTCCTGCCTCATCCCGAGATCCTAAACAAGTCACTTAACCAGTGTGCTTGGTCCAGTGCCTTGGCTTGGCTCAGTTTCCCCCCCCCTGTAAAATGGGGATAGTAACAGCACCTGCTGGGCAGGATTGGAATCCAGTGTGATGAGGTCTGTTAAGGACTTTGCCCCCCCTCCCAGCACTGAGTGGGCTTGGCCTTGGCATTGCCTCTGGCCTGCCTTGAGGTCGAGAAATCCCCCAGTTTCCTTTCTCTTCTTCAGTTCCTAGGCCAGAATGAGAGCCTGCTCTGGGGGGGGGGGCTCTGAGCTTTGCTTTGGCTTTAGGGGAGACAGACTGCCTTTCCTGGGGAGGGCGGGTGTCACACAATAAGTACTAGGAGCAGGAGTTGAACCCAGGTCCTGGGGCACCAGCTTCTGCTCTTTCCACTGTAGAGGTATAGGGCTGCCTTGAGGCTCAATCCATGGACCTGCATTTATTAGGCTCCTACTGTGTCCCAGACCTCGAGGCTACAAAGACCCCAAATGGAGGCCTCCCGACCCTTTATTGTGCCCACAGGGGGAAATCTGGGGAGAGGGAAGGTCTCTGTGGAGAGGGATGTGCTCCAGCTCGGTCTACAGGGAGGTCGCAAGGGAGTCTCTGGGCAACCCTTCGAGGTCTCCATTTAGGCTCCTCCGGAGGGAGTCGGGGCTTGTACCGCCTGCACTCCCCCGGGGCCCACCAGCGTTTGCTCTACTCAAAGCCAAACCCCCAGAGCGAGTTGCCTGGCAGCCTCAAGGGCCTCGGGGGCCAGAAGCGGGCGCACCGAGCCTCATCGGAGGCAGCCTCTGGAGCGGGGCCTCACTTCTCTGGGTTCAAGACAGACGATGACCCAAAAGGACGCGGGCTCGGGCTCCGCGCGGCGGCGGGAGGGGACTGCCAGCCCGGGGCCGCCGGGGAGGTCTCTATCTTTTCCCTAAAGCGCCCCCCAGGCCAGGGGACACTCGCAAGAAAATTACAGCTGCCTCGGGGCGGGCGGAAAAGGGAACGACGAGGATGGGATTCGAACCCACGCGTGCAGAGCACAATGGATTAGCAGTCCATCGCCTTAACCACTCGGCCACCTCGTCCCGCCGCGGGCTCGCTCCTCTCCGCAGCCCCTTGTCCCTGCGCCCGCCGGCAGCCCGCGCTGGGCCAGTCTCCTCACCTGCCCCGAGCTACAGGGAAGCGATGCGGGAACTTCAGCCCGGCGCGGGCGCGGGAGGCTCGTGGCGGGGCCAGGTGAAAGCGGCAGCGGGGAGGAGGAGGAGGAGGAGCTCGTCGCCTTCCTCCTCTCCTGCTCAGCCCCCAGCCCAGCGCGGGCTGCAAGTGAGCGCGGCCTCCCGCGGGCCCCTTCCCTGGAGAATGGTGGCGGCGGGGGCCGCGGGGGGCCGCGCTGTCACCCTGGGGTGAGGGAGGGCGTGTAAAGGCAGACCGGCACCAGCTCGTCTCCTGGCAGATCCTGGGGTGCGGACTGGGTGAGCACCCCCTTGCCGGCTGCTTTCTGTCTTTTTACCAGGGGCGGGGGGGG
>NC_058135.1:290343297-290359733 GCF_016433145.1 Gracilinanus agilis | reverse complement strand
GCCGGGGCGGGGCTCCACCACAAAGGGGCAGGCTCAGCCTCCAGCGGGCGGGGCCGCGGAAGGAGCAGGCAGCAGCAGGAGAAGGGGGCTCGGCAGGGCTCCGAAGGCGAGGAATGGTCTTCCGGGCGGGGGGCACGGCCCACGGCAGTCCCAGGCAGCCGGGCCCGGCGCCTGCCCCCGCCCGTAGTCCCAGAGGACAACTTTCACCCCTCCCCGCCCCCCGGCGCCCCACATCCTGCTGCCAGAACCGAGCACAAAGGACTCCCCGAGCTCCCGCAGTTCCCCGCTCCCCCTCCCCCCACTGGGCCGACAATGCGATCACACGCACCCACGCAGATTGGCACCGAGGGTGGGGCCTGGGTGGGAGGGACAATGCTCTGGAGTGGGGCTGAGCTGCCCCGCTAATGGAGTCTCCGCGCATTCAGCTCCAGGGGTGTGTGCCCGGGCGTCTTTGCCACCTGATGGGCAAGGGAAGGGCGGGGGCGGGGACAGGTGGGCAGCTGGGAGGCCTCCCAGGACCTCCCTGGGACACCTCGGGCCACAGAAGGCCAATGAAGCAAGCCAGGGTGCGGGGGGGCCCCTCCGGATGCCCTCCCCCCAACTTGGGATCCCCCCGGGGCGCAGCCCACAAACCACACTGGCCAGCTGCCAACTTCCTTGCAAAACCCCTCGGGGGCTCTCCCGAGGCCACTGGAGATTTATTGAGGCTTATTTTTGTCCCTGTTCCTCCCCCCAAGTGGCTTCTCCTAGCGAAAGGCTGGACAAGATGTGACTGAAAAGGAAGGGGGGCACACACGGGGAGGGGGGCTGCCCGCCCGGGTCCCCACCCTGCAGCTTCAATACAAGCAAGAGCACGCGCGTGCGCGCCTATGTGGCACTGACCAGGGGACCACTGGACAAGGGGGGTGGCCGATGGCTAGACTAGACTGAAGGAGCCCCTGGGGGAGGGGCCACCCCCCTCCACCCCGGAGAAGCACTCAAGCAGGCTGGGGAATGGGCCACGACAAAGGAGAACGGGAGGGGGCCAAGGCAAGAGAGAAGGGGGGCTGTCCCGGCCCAAGGCAAGTGCCAAGGGTGGCCGGCCCTGCTGCCGCCATGGGGGGGAACGAGTCTTGTTTGGTCACGGGGAGCCGGGCTCCTGAGCTGCCCCTATCCGGGCCTCCTTCCACCTCCACAGCCTCCTGGGGCAGAGAAGGGGGAAGGTGCCAAAGCAGCCAGGGGCAGAGGGAGCTGCCCGCGGCCACCCACCCACTCAGGTTTGGTGCAAGCCTCCAGGAGCCCCCTCCCCAAGGCATTCTGGACGGATGGAGCTCAAAGCTCAGGCCAGGAGGGGTTGGCAGAGGTGTGTGGGGGGGTGCGGGCAGGGAGAAGGCGAAGCTGGCAGACGATGGGGCTGCTCCCTCCTGAGGCTGGCCCATCCTCCCTAGGCCCCTGGTCCCCCACAGTCTGGGCCTTGGGTCCGGATCTCTGACAACGAGACACGGAAGGCTCCCTGCTCCTGGGGTGCAGGGGCTGGGAATTGGAGGCTGGCTCCCCAGGACTCACTGCAGCTCTGAGGGGAGGCTGGGAACAAGGCAGAATCCTCTTCCCCGCAGGGAAAGGACAGGGGCTGGGACAGGTGCCCCTGCCGGCAGCACAGATCTACCAAGAGCTTTGGGAAGGGGTTTGGGGGGTTGGGAGTGGGTGAGAATTCACTCCCCACAAGCCACAGAATCAAATGCCCCATGGTGGTGATGGTGGTGGTGGTGGTGGTGGTGGCTGCAGCGGTGGTGGCAGGCGCAGCAGCTGTGGGCAGAAGGGCCTGGCCAGGGCCTCATTCTGCCTCAGGGGCATCATCTGAGAAGAGGAGGCCCCAGGGCGGCCCAGCTGCCACCTAGCAGCAGCCTCCACTGGCCGGTTTCACTGGGCTGCTGTCGATCTTGAGGTTGGGCCTCTCGCCCCCTGAGGCGGCCCCAGGCCCCATCCGCTTCTTGATTTCCGCTGCCATGGTCATGAAGGCCTGCTCCACATTCGTGGCATTCTTCGCGCTCGTCTCCAGAAAGGGGATGCCCAGAGAGTCGGCAAACTCCTGAGGGGAAGTGCAGGTCAGAGGCACTGGAGGGGCCCCTCAAGCAGCCCTCCCCCTCAGCTCTGAGCCCTCACCTTGGCAGTGGGGTTGTCCACTACCTTCTTGGTGGTGAGGTCGCTTTTGTTGCCCACCAGCAACTTATTGACGTTCTCACTGGCATATCTGTTGATCTCTTCCAGCCACTGTTTGACGTTAGCATAGGATTCCTAGAGGAGGTGCGGGCGTTAGAGGCTTCTTCTTGCCCTCCCTCCAGCCCCTGCCTCCTGCCTCCGGGGGCCCAAATGGAGTCAAACAGAGAGACGAGTCGTGGGATGCTTAGAACTGCCACCTCCTTCTCTCCCTCCTCCAGACCCCACTTGGAGAGAGACTGAGAATGTGTGGTGAAAGGCCCAATGCCCTGGGCACAGGAGCAGGCTAACTACGCAGCAGCACCCTTCAGCGACATCCTCGTGGGTAGCCGAGGTCCTTTAGGGTCCAGAGAGAAAAGGGACCTGGGAGCTGAGATTTTCCTGCAGCCCTTTCTAACCTCTGGAGCTCCTTAGGAGAGACAGACCACACGGCCACAAGCAGGGCAAAAGATGACCTGGATGTAAAATGGGGGAGTGTGGCCAAAGGACTTGGAGCCACAAGGAAACTAGGCCCTGTTTGTACCCAAGCCCCACCAAGAGAAAGTCACTTGCCCAGAAGATAATCCTGGCACCTACTACCAAGTAAGAGGGAAGAGATGTGTGGGGGTGACTGTATAATGCCCAGAGCCCCTGGCACAGAAAGGCCAGCCTTTAGGAGAAGGCCCAGTTCCACAGCTGAGCAACAAGACAGGAAAAAAAGGGCCCGTGGCTCACTGAGGCCTTGGAGTTACCTGGTCAGTGACGTCGTATACCACGATGATGCCATGGGCCCCTCGGTAATAGCTGGATGTGATGGTTCGGAAGCGCTCCTGACCTGCTGTGTCCCACTAGGCCAAGAAACAAAAGACAGGGATGGTCAGAGAGACCCCCAGACAGTTCCTGACCCACGACGGGCACGCACGGCTGGGCACGCACGGCTGGGCACTCACAATCTGAAGCTTGATGGTTTTGCCATCCAGCTCAATGGTACGGATCTTGAAGTCCACCCCAATGGTGCTGATGTAGCTCTCGGTATAAGTGTCATCCTGGGAATGTCAAAGGGTGAGGAAATCTCAGAGGCCTTCCTGATACTACCTGCCCCCCAGAAGCCAGGTGTCCTGCCCCAAGCACCCTTGCTGGCCTCCTAGCTCCCAAACACTGGCCTGTTCCTCTATGGGATACCAGTCTCCTGGCTCCTCAAGAGCCAATATTTGGAACTTAAGTTCTGGAGCTCCCCTCTCCACCCCCCCAAATGAGACTGCTCATTTCCTCTGGTCCTTCCTGTAGGGGAACATCTCCTCTCACCCCCCCCCCCCCACTCAGGCACTCTGTACTGAGGCTGCTAAGACCCAAGATGGGTAGAAGACTCACAGCAAACCGTAGGAGCAGGCAGGATTTCCCAACGCCTGAATCACCAATCAAGAGGAGCTTAAACAGGTAATCACTGCACCAAGAGGAAGAGGAAGAGGAAGAGGAAGGAGTGAGACCCAAGGAGAGGCCTAGTACCCCCCCACTCCCATCTCCTTTGGCCCCTGGGAGCCCCAAAGCAAAAACCCAAGACAGGCCCTGAAAAGACTAGCCATTTGGCGAGCTCCAGAGTGGACTCTTTCTGAGAAACATGGAAAATTGTGGGAGCTAGAGATGGGACTGGGCAGTGTTAGAAAGCTAAGGCTCAGGAGCAAGCCAAGTAGCTCAGTGGATAAAGAGCCAGGCCTAAAGACAGGAGGTCCTGGTTCAAATTCTGTCTCAGACACTTCCTCGATGTGTGACCCTGGGCAAGTCACCGAACCCCTACTGTCTAGACCTTAGTGCTCTTCTGCCTTGGAACCGATCCACAGTATTGACTCTTAAGGGTTTTTAAAAAAAAAGAAAGAAAAGAAGCTAAGGACCTAGTAAAGGCGGAAATAAAACTCAAGAACTCTAAGAGGGACCAGGGCTCTCTCTTGGGGTAAGGGGAGAAGATGCTAATGGAAATGATGGAGGATCATGAGAGGAAGCAGAAGATCCCAGGCACAAAGACGTTCAAGGTTTGTCTCCAAAAAGGCTTTTGTCACTAGCCTCTGATGCCATCATCACAAGCATTTTTGCCCCCATTTCTCAGATAAGGAAGCTGAGGTTCAAGGTCGTTCGTCAGCATTCAAACCCAGGTCTTCCTGACTCAATGCAACACTTTCTACTTACTCTACTAGGAAACTTGTCTTATCCCCTTGGCCAGAATGTGGAATTGCTAACCCAGTACTTTGAGGTTCAAATGAGCTCTATAAAAACACTGGCTGCTATTAGGAGAGGGGATGCTTCAACCTCCCCATTTCCAGCATGCTAGGAGACCACCTCAGAAAAGAACACAGCAGGATGGACAGAAAAGTGAACATGACAACTGCTGGAAGGACTATGGGAAAGCAGGCACATGGATGCCCTGTTATTAGAGCCACGAACTATGTAGCCATAAGCAATTTGGGAGTGAGTTGGGTCCAGCAAGCTGCCTAAACAGGTCTGTATGGAAGGACTGATTGGGGAGAAAGAGGACAATGGGGAAGAAGGGTAATGAAAGGGTCAGATTCATTTTGAAAATACTTTTTCCTGGGGGGCAGCTGGGTGGTTCAGTGGATTGAGTCAGGCCCAGAGATGGGAGGTCCTGGGCTCTAATCTGGCTTCAGACATTTCCTAGCCGTGTGACCCTGGGCAAGTCATTTAACCCCCATTGCCTAGCCATTACCACTCTTTTGCTTTGGAACCAATACATAGTATTGATTCCAAGATGGAAGGTGAGGGTTAAAAATACTTTTTACTTAAAAAATAAAAGGATAAACTAAAAAAAAAGGTTGAACAGGAAGAAATTGGTCTGCTCCACTAAGGCAGGTCCATCCCCATGCCAGCGAACCAAGGAGAGGCTATAAATCCCTTTGGCTTTCGTCTACAGATTTTTAAAAATAATTAAAGGAAATTCTCATTATTATTTAAAGATTAGGAAAAACAAAGATGTAATTCTTTTTCTTCCCAGAACCCTTAAAATCTTAGTTAATAGAAGGCTAAGATATTCCAGGGGAAAGGAGAATGTCTCTGAGGGTCAAAAAGATAGAAGACAGGTCATAGTCAGCATGTGGGCATCCCAGGATTCCTGTGTTCTTGGAGCATTAGAAGGCAATGGGAAAGCAGCTAAAAATGGGGCTAAAAGTGAAGGGGGGGGAAAGAACCCAGGCCTCCTTGACTGGAAGCCAGGCTCACCTCACTTTCCTGACCTAACATTCGTTCTATATATTTGTTTTCCCTTTTACAGACAAACTCCAAGAGAGGGCAGGCTACATACTTACCTCACTTCTCCTCCCACTTGATAATTCTTAACCCCCTGGGGTCTGGCTAGGGGCAGGGCACTGGCCTGACTTGGATGCCACCCATCTTTTCTTCCCTGTGAAATCCAAAGGCCTTTCCCCAACCCTCATCCCCCTTATCCTCTTTGGAGATTTTGGTCACTCCCCACCAACCCCCTCCCAGCTCCCATGCCTCTGCTGTTTTCTAGTCTTCCTCCTCCTAAGGATGATCTTTACCTCCTTAGGTAACCCATCAATCAGCCTTCTGCCCACTAAGTGTGGGAGTGCCCCAAGGTCTTCTCTTCCCTGCCCAGTACTTCTTATTCCATAGTCACCATCCTAGCTGAAAGCCCTCATATCCCCTCATACCTGGACTATAGCAACAGCCTTCTAATAGGTCTCTCCTCTGCCTCAAGCCTCTCCCCACTACAATCCATCCTCCATCCAGATACCAAAGTGATTTTCCTAACTCACAAGTCTGACCATATCCCTCCTCTGTTCAAAAGGTCCTACTATCTCCCTAGGATCAAAGGCAAACTCCTGTTGTTTGGCATTCAAAGCCTTTCCCACTTTGGCCCAACCTCCCTTTCCACCCTTTCTCACATGATTCCTGTTCACAAATTCTAGAGTTCTCTGATCCAGTCCAACTGGCCTTCTTTAGGCTGTTCCTATTCCTCCTCCTCGTGCTTTATCCTCCATCTCCACTCCTACTAGTGGCTGCCTCCAGGCCTGAAGTACACATTCTCCTCACCTCTTGCTCAAAGAATTCCCCCTAAACTGACCGTACTTGATTCTGTACATATTTGATATAGACCTCTACTTGTACATACTGTACACATTCCCCAGAGTGAATCTAAGCTCCTTCTCTTTTGGCACCTCAGGGCCTGACCCTTAATAATAATTGCTTTGGGTTAACTAACATGACAGCAAAAGAAAGTAATCAATGTTGGAGGGGATGTGGCAAAATTGGGACATTACTGCACTGCTGGTGGAGTTTGTGAATTGATCCAACCATTCTGGAAGGCAATTTGGAACTACGCCCAAAGGGTTTTAAAAGAACACATGCCCTTTGATCCAGCCAGACCTCCGCTGAGTTTGTACCCCAAAGAGATAATAAGGAAAAAGATTTGTACAAAAATATTTAGAGTCACGCTCTTTGTGGTGGCAAAAAAATTGGAAAATGAGGGAATGTCCTTCAATTGGGGAATGGCTGAACACATTGTGGTATCTGTTGGTGATGGAATACTATTGTGCTATAAGGAATAATGAACTGGAGGAATTCCATGTGAACTGGAATGACCTGCATGAATTGATGTAGAGTGAAAGGAGCAGAACCAGGAGAACCATGTATACAGAGACTGATATACTGTGGCACAATGGAATGTAATGGACTTCTCAACTAGCAGCAATGCAATGATCCAGGACAATTCTGAGGGACTTCAGGGAAAAAATGCTCTCCACATCCAGAGAAAGAACTGTGGGAGCAGAAAAGCAGAAGAAAAACATCTCCTTGACCACATGGGTCGATGGGGATATGATCGAGGATGTAAATTCTAAACAATCACTCTATTGCAAATATTAATAATATTGAAATAAGCCTTGATCAATGACACATGTAAAACCCAGTGGAACTGCTCATTAGCTATGGGAGGGGTTTGGGAGGAGGTGAAGGAAAGAACAAGAATTATGCAACCATGGAAAAATATTCTAAATTAACTAGTTAATTAATTAAAATAATAACTGCTTTGGAGCTTGCCTCCCCCAGGGTTCTACCAGCATCTCTGTGGTGTGGCCCAAGGACCCAATCCTGTACTCCAATTGTCCCAGGACAAACACCTGTTGGGCATCTCTCAGTTTCCAGAATGGACCAGCCTTTAAACCTCTTTTCTCCACCGTGCCCCATCCATATTGACAATGATTCTCACCCTCTCATCTGTTCTCATTCTGGCCTTCACCTGCCCACCTAGCTGCAAACTGATTAAATGCCAGGCTTATGCATGCCCCTCCCTAGCCTAAAGATGCCAGTAGATCTCTCTGCCTGGCATTCAAAGTCCTCTGGTTGGGCTCCCCCTGACCTCTCTCACTTTAACCCTTTCCCACATTCTCTGCTCCAGAGTCAGATAGGCCTATTTGTTGTTTTCGGTCCAAATGGGTTTCTGCCATGCCTGGAGGACATGCATTCCCCATCAAGGCTTCCATGGATTCTCAAGTCAAATCAACAAGCATTTCTCTAGCATCTCTTAGTTCTGAGCCTAGTGCTAAGGTCAGACTACAAGAGCCAACAACAACCACTACTACCACTACCACAAGCCACTTCCTCCTCTGAAGGGAAACAACTAGCAAACACTGAGGTACAGGCTAGACACAGAGGCTGGGGGAAGGCTTCCCACAGAAGGTGGAACTTAAAAGAAGAGAGTGGTGGAGGCATGAGGGATGCCTGAGAGAATGCTCAGGCCTTGTTGAGAGAAGAGCCTGGAAGCTGGTGTCTTTAGATTAAAAAGTACCTGTCGTGTGTGTGTGTGTGTGTGTGTGTGTGTGTGTGTGTGTGTGTGTGTGAGTGACAATGAGAAGGGGCTGGGTGAAAAAGGGCTTTGAAGGCCAATCAGAATTTTTATTGGATCTTGGAGGTAATAGGGAGCCATTGATGTTTACTGAATAGAGGGTGGACTGGACATGACTGGACCTGCATTTTGGGAAACTTGCTTTAGTGGCTGAATGGGGGATGGCCTGGTGTAGGAAAAGACTGCAGGCAGGGCCCCCAGCAGCCTTGGAAATAGTCCAGGTCTGAGGGGAAGAGGGTCTTAAGTGTCAGGGGAGAAAGGAGGGCATAGAAGAGACTAAAGATGAGAGACCACAGGACTTGGAAATGGGAGGCCAAATAGGGAAAGAACTGGGAGGGCAGTTTTGGGGTCCCTTCAGACCACAGCTCTAGTGCTACCTCCTACAGACTTTTCCATGAGGAGAGGATTCTCTCTCCTAAAATCATTCCAAATTTGCAAGGCATTCTTATGCACTTTCCCAGGAGGTAGGAAATCTGGAGGGAAGGGAATATTTCCTTTTTGTCTACTGTGTGCCCAAGGTCTAGCACCTACCCAGACACTGGCAGGCATTTAATAAATGCTTCCTTAAGTCAGTTCCTCACAGGCTTAACTTTACTTCTTTTTTTATTTTTAAAAAACCCTTATCAGTTCCAAGGCAGAAGAGCAGTAAGGGCTAGGCAATGGGGATTAAGTGACTTGCTCCAGGTCACCCTGCCAGGAAGCGTCTGAGGCCACCTTGGAACCCAGGACTCACACCTCCAGCGCTGGCACTCTGAGCATTACTAGGTTTAATCCTCATACTATTATCTAACTGTGATCTACTGCTATTATACATAATTTGGGGAGGTGGGAAGCAACAGCTGGACCTGAGGAAGGGGCACAAGAGAGTTCATAAGTCCTAAAAGCTGCGTCGTGTCTACACCGTGAGGAAGGAGCTAGGCTGCTCTGTCTACACGCAGGGGCTGATGGGCAGTGCATACTTGAGGGAGGGGGTTTATCTGTTACCATGTATACAGCCCCCCTCATGGAAATGTAAGGCGGGGGTCCTTCCATTCTGGGGATGCAGCAGCTCCCAGAGGGGGCCCCCAGAAACGACAAATCTGCACGTGTGTTGGAGGGACCTCAGACCTCCATCTAGAAAATTCCGCAGCCTTCATGCCCCCCCCCAAACGACAGGAGAGCTGGGGGGAAGGGAGGAAGAAAGGGGGGGGTCCTGGCCAGGCTCTCCCACCCCCGCAGGACCCGGATGTGTGTGTGTGTATGTGGGGGGGGTGTCACCAAGGGCAGGAACCCGGATGTCAGGGAGGACAGTGGGGGATCCCAGGTGAGGGCTCAATGAGGGGAGGGGGACAAGTCGCGGACACGGGATTCAAGGTCTCCCTGGTCTAGGGGCGGGGGCCCGGGCAAGGGTCACTCACTACTCGGGGTTCATGGCGGCGGCAGCGGCCCCGGTCGGTCGCTCCCTCCCGGTCTGCTTCGCTCCGCCTCCCGCTCCAAGATGGCGGTCGCTCCGCCCACGAGGCTCCGCCCCACGCGCAGGCGCAGGCGCAGACCCTTTCCTTGCATTGTCTCGCCGCGCTATCTCCTGGGACTTGTAGTTCTCTGCTGATCTCAGCCCGTCCCCTCGCAGCGCAGGCGCATAAACCCCACAGCGGAGAGCGGCTCTTGGTGTTGGCCGCCCTCTAACCGGCGGGGTTTGTAGTTCCCTCCTTCCCCCAACTGAAGGGGCTTTTCGAGTGCAGAGAGGCCCGCGTTGGGGTGGGCTCTGAAGTAGAGCAATGTGGGGCAATGATCATCCCGCCTAGGGCCTACCTCAGTGCAGCACCCATCCTACCCCCCCCCCCAGCTGTGTGCCCTTGAACAGGTCACCCAACTTCATCTGCAAAAGGGAGGGAAGGGCTTGAACCGTCTTTTAGGGCCGCTAGATTGACTCTTAGACCAGCGTGGGAGGTAAAATGGAATTCCTGGGCTTCGTCCATTCCTAGCTGTGGTCCCCAGTGGCTTGGGGGATACATCCATGAGACAGGAAGGATGCTGAGCTCAGTGGCTCCCTGCTTCCATTGAGACAGTAGACTCATTTGGATTCAAACTGTCTTTATTATTTCTACAGCAACATCTGAACAAAGCAAATGGGTCCCCCACCTCACCCTGGCCCCCTCCCAGCTAAGGGAGGGGAGTGCAGCCCCCTCCCTCCACCGAGGAGGAAAAGGAGGAGGAGGAGGAATTGGAAGCATCAGAAGCCATGGGTGTAGGAGGGGAAGGAATGGCTCAGCAGGTGGTACCTCGGAAGGGGAGGGGCAGTGGGGAAGGCAGGGAAGGAATAGGCAGTACCTGGAATATAGCTCCCAGGGAGCCTGTTTAAGGCCCAGGCACTGCCACTGGGGGAACCAAAATGGGAAAATGGAGAGCAGTGTCAGCCACAGTAGACAAAGAAGGGACTTGGGGCTGCAAACACTGATGGGGGCCAGGGGCCAGAGCCTCAGTCCCACACCCGAGTGGGGTGAGGGGTCCAGAAGGCAGCCTTCAATCATTTAGGAAGGGCACGGGCATATTTCTGTACGTATGTGTGTCCAAGACCTTGTCTGCAAGGGATTAAGGCCTGGGTGGCAACCCTGGAAGGGAAGAGGGAAAGGGCCAGAGGAGGTACCATGGACAGGGCAGAGCGGCTCATCACTGGCCAGGGGGTGCAAGGGGTAAGAAGGGGGTGGCCAATAACTTATTTCTCTATATACAGAAGCAGAGGCCTATGGAAGGGAGGAGGAAGATCCTTAGTGTTTTTGTTCTCCCTTCTGGGAGACCTCAGGGAGGGGTGGGAGGATCCTCTCAGTGCCAGGGGCTGGGACTGCTTTGGGAAGTTTTGCCAGGGCCCTGAGGAGGCTCTAGGGGAAGGGAAGAGGGAAATAAATACACAGGGGAAAATCCTGGCTCCTTTCTACACTCCTTCAACAACATGACACTTCTAGGCTGGGTGACTAACCGTGCTAGACTGGGGCGGGGGGAGTGAACCTTAAGCTGCTAAGCCTGAAATGATGGGGAGAGGTTACCCTGAGATCGAACAAAAAAAGATGGGGAAGGGGCCTGTGGGAAACAGCCTTCAGGGGAAGGGTGGCTGAAGTAGGCCAGAGGAAAGCTGATGCTCAGGTCTTCCCCTGCAGCCCCCCATCCTATGGGACGTGACAAGCAGCCGGGGAGGGCACAGCATATGGGGCAGGCCGAGGATGTCCCAGGTTAGGCCCCCTTCCCACCCCTCCCTCTTAGCCAATGAGTGAGCTCCGTCGGGAGAGGTCAAGAGAGCTGGAACTGAGCATGCGACTGTCGGACAAGTTGGTGTTGCTGGACTGTGGGCAAATATATAGAAGGTTAGAGGAAGGTCCACCTGCCTGCCACCACTAACCCTGCAGGGGGAAGTTTTCCAAGTGTGAACCAATGAAAAAGCTCCAAGGTTTTTTTGGTACTGAACACCCCAGCATAGGTGGCAGAGGGACTCTCTGAGGTCTTGGGGGATGTCCTGGGGCAGTGGTCAGGCCTTCAGTCTGAAGGGGCAGGATCTAACCCCAAAACCATTTATTGGGGAGGGTGGCCAGACACAGACTCCCTTTGTTAAGGCAGACTGGCACCATCTTTGCAGCCCCCTGAAGCTCTCTGCATTAGCCTGATTGTCAAGAGACTGGCTCTGGAGGCTCACAGCTCTGAAGGCCTAAGCTGAGTATGAAGCTACCATGTGCCCTCCAGAAGCTTATGTTCTACCTTGAAGCAATCTGCTGTATTCACAGTGACCCAGAATGGGAGGGAGAACTAATAGTCTGGGTGGTCCAGCAAGGCCTGGGGGGGGAAGAGTCTTATGGAAGTGAGTCTCCTTACCTGGTTGGCTTCCTCTGTGCCCTTGTTGAGGAAGTTGAGGGAACTGGCCCGTTTCATCCTGCAGAACAGGAAGAGAAATGGAGACTTAGTACAGTGGGCTCCAGGGCATGGGGGGAGGGGGGGAACTGGGACAGGGGCAACCTAGAGGATCTAAGGCTAGGAAGAGGCCTAGTCAAGATGAGAAGACCCAACTGGGGTCATATATGGCAAGAGGTGGAGCCTAGAAGGTATAAGGAGGGACAGGAGGGGCAGAGCTCTCACCGGGGGTTGGGAGGCTCTTGGGGGCCTCCCCCCTGAAGCTTCTTCACGAGCATCTCACTG
Organism: Gracilinanus agilis; assembly: GCF_016433145.1. NCBI lineage: Eukaryota > Metazoa > Chordata > Mammalia > Didelphimorphia > Didelphidae > Gracilinanus > Gracilinanus agilis. Next base: position 290,347,528 of record NC_058135.1, on the reverse strand, counting down.
CTTCGCCTCAGGGCATCTCGGAGTTTCCCAAAGGAGCCACTTCTCCGGAGAGAACCACTGCCATCCTGGGGGGCAGAGGAGCCACTCTAGCCTTGTACACTACTCTCTCCACCCTCTATACCCTCTGACTGTCAACCAGCTCTCCATGGCCCCACTCACCCCAGACCACTCAGCTGTGGGCCCTGAATCTTCTGGCTCCAGTTCAGTCCGAGATCCAGCCCCTCCGGTGCCCTCTCGGCTGCTCCGGCGATCACCTCGCCCACTGCTGCCATCTTTCAGCAGTTCCACCACCTTGGTCTGGCTTGCAGCATCCAGGCCCTAGTTTTGAGATTTGAGGGTGAAGCTGAGAAGTCCCCGAGCCCAAACCTGCCCCTTCATCCTATCCTGCCCTCCTCAGCCCTTCCCCAACCTGCTTTCGACTTCGACTGGCACAGTCCTCCAGGGTGTGAGCCGCCTCCATCTTCCCCTGCCGTCGGTAGAGTGCCCCTAGGCTCCGAAGTGTGGTGTTCACTGTGGGACTAGAGGATAGACCTGGCTTGACATTGAGGTCTTCACAATCTCTGGCCCTCCTCTTCCCTCTCCAGCCCTTTGAGAGTCAGCTTTTGGCTCACCTATCCACTTTACAAGCCTTATACCAACTGCCATATTCTCCATAAGGTGTGGTGTCTCGGCGCTTATCCTGGAAAGGTGGAGAAGAGTCAGGCCTTGGGGAGGGAATGGGCTAATGCCTTGCTCTGCCCCAGCCCCAAGTGAGAGAGTTGGGCCGAGGGTCTCTGCCTCTCCATACCTTGCTCTCTTCCCGTTCTTCAGCATGCATCCAGATGGGCTTGTTGTCTCCTGGGGGAGACAGAAAGAGGGACTGTCACAGGGTTCTAGCCCACCAAGGCCAGGCATCAGAAGGGCTGGATAGGCTGGGGGCAGGGGACCACTTGCCATTGACTGAGCCAAACTCCTTCTCATGGGCTCGGGTCAGGATCTCCTTATAGAGTGTTTCTGCATCTTGGTATTTCCCCTGCTTCAGATAGCAAGAGGCCTGAAGGGGAGGGGCAAGGAGGGAGGCAGTGAATGACTTGACCTGGTCCAACTGGCCTGGCCATCCCTCCCTCAGGTTCCCCAAGGAGCAGGCACCAAATTGTTCTTGGTCTTGGCCACATTGGGGTCATCTGGGCCCAGCCGAGCTTCATAGATCTCCAAAGCCCGCCGGTAGTAGTACTCCACCTCTTCTGCCTTGCCCTGGTTCTGACACAGCAGGGCCAGGTTATTCAACTGCTTGGCCACATCGGGGTGGAATTTGCCCAATACCTGGGAAAAGGTTGAGGCTTCTTTAACTCACATGCTCACCATCTTTTTTTCCAGGCCCCCCCACTCCTACCCCCAACCCGACCCAGCAGCCATCTGCCTTGCTGCCCTGCTCCTCCCAGAGCCCCAGAGGCCCAAGCGGGCTCTACCTTCTCTCGGATCTCCAGAGCTCGTTTACACAAGGGTTCTGCTTCCTTGTACTTGCCCCTTTTGCCATACAGAACTGCCAGGTTGTTCAAAGTAGCTGCCACCTGAGACCAGAGCAAAGGAAGGAAGAAGGCCACAAAAGGAGCTGGAGATGGCCCAGCTCTGTCTGGCAGGTGCTGGAGACCCACCTTCACTCCCACTCCCCCACCCCTAGGGCAACCAGGCCTGCTCCATGGAGGGCCTCACTCACAGCTGGATGGTCCTTCCCCAAGGTCTTCTCCCGGATAGCTAGGGCATCATTGAGCAAGTGGGCAGCTTCTTTGTATTTATTTTGATCTCTGAGGGGACAAAGAGATAGTGTGGGGAACAGGGGAAGGAATCCTGACCCAGTGTCTGAAGGCTGCTGCTAGAAGACTTACAAGGCTTTGGCCAAGTCACTTCCCTCCTTGGACTTCAGGGTCCCCTTCTGTAAAATGAGGGGTGGGCTAATTGGCCTCTGAGTCCCTTGGCAGCTCCAGAGACAGGATTCCTGCCCAAGGCGTGGAAGCCTACATGAGTGAGTTCTTTTTCTCAGAGGGAGTAAGGAGTCTCCTCCAGGCCTGAGGAGCTGGCACAGAACCATGGACAGTGGACTTGGTGGGGCACTGTTCCTCCACTTCCACCCCTGCCCCCCAGCAAGGCCCAGGCAGACCCTCACCGGTAAACAAGAGCCAAGATGTTCAGCATGGTGGCCACATCAGGGTGGTCGTGGCCTGAGGTTTTCTCCAAGTCCTCCAGGGCCTGCTTACAGAGGGGCACAGCCACCTCATAGCGCCCCTGGGAGGCATACTGAATCACCAAGTTGTGCAAGGTCCGGAGCCGGGCTGGTATCTCATAGCCTCCGTGTTGGGCAGCTACATCTCCTCCCCCAGGGCCCTGAGCTGGAGAAAGTCACAAGGTCAAAGGGGTGAGGAAGGCCTACACTGACCTGGAGCCTCAGTTATTATATCCATTAAATGGGGATGGGTAGGACTGCTTCGAGAAATAAGGAGCAGTGACCTTATCAGAGTCCTTAGGGCTCCTCAGAGAACATGATCACCCCTGGGCCCCAAGCCACCCTCTGGCTCAGGCCTCACCTAGCCTTAGAGGCATACAGAGGTCAAGCAGCCCCAAGTTAAGAGACCTTCTTCTCCCTACCGCCCCACCTGGGTTCTGTTCATCCTCATTGGGGAATAGGTCATCCAGGGAATCCTTGGAAACATCTCCCTTCTCTTCCTGAGGAAAGAAGGAAGGGCTGGAATCAGGAAACTGGGAGAAACAGGCAGGGGAAAAGAACTGGAGAGCGGATCTTCCAAAAGGAGGGGAGCCAGGGCAGCTCAGAGCCTGGGCTGCTCGCAAGCCAGTAAGTCTAGTTCTGGAAGGGGCTAGAGAGCAGGAGAAGTGGCTGAGGAACAGAGGGAAAGAGTGGAGAGGGCCCAGCTCCCAGTTCCTGCTCACACTTGGGGAAGGGTCCTCATCCAGCTTCCGGATTTGGCTCATGAAGAGTAGATGCTGCTTTTCCTCCTCCAGCTGCACCACGGCCTGCTCACTGCGCTGCAGCTTCTGCTGGGTCCCAGCCAGCTCCTCCCGCAGCCACTGGTTCTCCTGCACCAGGCGTCTCACCTGGGCCCTGAGTTTTTGTTTCTCGGACTCCACTGCCCCGAGGTGGCCCGAGAGTGCCAGGATCACCTAAGGCCCCTCGGCCAGGAGAGAAGGCTGAAGGGAGGCCACATGCTGACCTCGACCCCACCCCACCCCACCCCCACAGTGCCCCCAGGTCACCTACCTGAGCCTCCCCAAGTCCCAGCTCGATGGCCTCCAGGGATCGGCGTAGGAGCCCTGAGCGTTCCTGGGCTCCCGGCTCCGCCTCCTCCCTCCCGGCCACATTCTCCAGCAGGGAGGCCAGCAGGGCCCGGTGCTCGCCCCTCAGGGTCTCCAGCCCCTGGATGACGGCCTTGGTGCCCAGCACGATCTCATCCTGGCTCAGCTTCTCCTCCCGAGACATCACCAGAGTGGCCATGGCTGGAGGGCACGGATGTAAGGGGAGGCCCCTGCGGGAGACCCGGGCACTCAGCCTGGGCCAGCCTCAGCCCCGGGGACTTGCTGCCCACGGCCTCCAGGGGGCGTCCCGGGCTCCCTCCTAGACGCAATGCAGTCCGGCCGGACCCGTCCGGAGGGAGGGGAGGGCCCCTTTCCCCTAGCCCTCAGCCACCCGCCTCCAAACTACAGCGAGAAGGGACCCCAGAGAACCCCCAACAGGGGTGCGAGGGCTGCCCCAGCCCAGTTGGGCGCTAGGGATTCCGCTGCCCCTATGGCCCATTCCGGAGGAACGCGGGTTCTTCCTGGAGATAGCAGCACCTCCCGGCTCCCCAGACTGCATTAAACTTGTGGCAGTTCTGTGGAGCTTGTGGTGTAGACGCCTCCCCGGACCCCCTGGAAGAGGGGAGCGGTCCTCCCCTTGGGGCATCCCACGATGGAGGGTACCTCCCCCTCCTCCAGGCCCTGTGACAGTTGCTGCCAGTCCCCGGGGGCGCCCCGCGCCAGAGGTAGACTCCTCCGTCATGAATGGACGCCCCGAGGCGTTGGGATGAGCTTCCCGAAAGCAGCCCTATCCCCGGGATGCCGCCCCGCTCTCGCTTCGCTCACCTGCGCGCCCCGACCTAGTCCCGACCCCAGTCGCGGCTCCGGCTCCGGCTCCGGCCCCGGCCCCGGCCCCGGCCCCGGCCTTTTCGGCCTCAGCCTCCCAGCTTGCCCCGCGCAGCCTCCA
>NC_058135.1:290223776-290338565 GCF_016433145.1 Gracilinanus agilis | reverse complement strand
GGGGGGCGGGGAGGAGCGACCCATTTGAAGGGTGGGGTTTACTGGGTAACAGGAGCTATGTTGAGTTGGGGGGGAAGGGGCGACGTATTTTCACTACCCAAATTCCGTCATTCCTCCTTCCTTCCTTCCTTCCACCCACCAACCTTCTCCCATCCCTCCATCCCTATTTCCCATCCTTCGCTCCATCCCTCCCTTTTCCCCATGCCCCCATTTCTATCTCCATCCCCCACACCTCCATCCCTCCATCTCCCTAAACCCTCAATTTCTCCATCTCGTCCCATCCCCCTGGTACCTGGTGCTGCCTCTCGTCTCCCGACCTCAGCCAGAACAGGCCACGGGAACTCCCGGCTTGCTGCTATTCAGGAAACAAGCCCGAGGTTGACCAGCAAGCCCGAACGAGCATGGGGCGGGACCCCACCTGCAGGGTCCGTCTTCTCTGCTGCCGAAGGGGCTCTTTTTAGCAGAAGCGATCAGCAAGGCCAAGAGGCGCGGGCGCGGCAGCGCTACGAGCTCCTCACGCCTGGGTCTGCCCGAAGCTGGCCGGCGGCCCCAGGAGCTGCTTTCGTCTTACCTCTGGGGATCCTTACGGCTCTGCAGCGTCACTGCTGGGGCCCCTGCTTCATTGGCTTCAGGCACTCTGGGCTCCCCAAGGCCCAGAGTTAAAGAGGAGCCTGTTTGCGGGAGGCTGGCTTAGGCAGAGGAGCGTGTCGGGTGACCTGGCTCCTCCTGGGAGCAGGAATTTGGGAGTTTTATTTTGAAGCCATTCCCTCATCTTCTCCGAGTGTGACTCAAAACCTGGTCCTCCCTCCCGTCCAGCCCCCCGGCCTTTCCCCCATTTCTTGTTTGTTTCTTGGTTTGTTTCTTTGGGTATTTATTTAGACTTTGGAAGGGTGGGGGTGGGACCTGAGGGGTTGCCAGCTTCTCTTTTGCTCCAGTTTTCTGATTCTTTATTTGAGCTCCAATCAATCACTAAGCACTTAGTAGGCACCATACTCTTCTGGGAGACCACAGGCACCTACTAGATCTAGACTGGGTTCTGGCTTCCTAAGTGTTCATTCAGCAAATAAACACCCCTCCATCACTCCCCGCCCTGCATCCCCTTTCCCTGGGGCTGGCTAGTTTGTAGACTCAGGGAGCAGAAGACTTAAGTGCACCCAAATCAGAATGAAACACAATAATAATATGGGACATTTCTCCAGCCATTTAAGGGTTACCAACCACTTAACATTGTATTAGACCCAGCAGGCTTGGAGGTAAGTAGGCCTCTAAATAGGCATTCCCTCCAGGAATCACAGCACATCCTGTCCCCACCTAACCATCCTCTGCGACTCCCTTTAAATGTCTTACATTGACAGTGCCAATGACTAAAGTAATGTGTTTTTTAAAATAATATCCTTGCCTTCCGCCTTAGAATCTGGTTCTAAAGCACAAGGGTGGTAAGGGCTAGGCAGTGGAGGTTAAGTGACTTGTCCAGGATCACACCAGGAAGTGTCTGAGACCTGATTTGAACTCGGCATTTCCCATCTCTAGGGCTGACTCTATCACTTATCCACCTAGCTGTTTACAGACTGATTAATAACTTCCCTAGCACCTACCTGCTGGCTCCCTTTCCCACTACTGACGCTAGAGCCACTGAAGTGGAATTGAGTCTTACAGGTTGGAGGGCTCTTGTTTTTTTTCCATATTGTAGGGATTGTTGTGATGATCAAAGAATTCATCATCAAGGAGCCATCCTAGTGAGCTTTCTTGGCAACCCCATCCTACTACTAAGACTGCAGATCTTTTTCAGGATACCTGCTAGCCAACTTTGCCTCTTCTATATTATATTTCTTTAAAAACAACAAGAAGAAGCAATTTTAAAACTTAAAAACATTCTTACCTTCTTACCTTACTGATATTGGTTCCACGGCAGAAGAGCACTAAGGGCTAGGCAATTAGGGTTAAGTGACTTGTCCAGGGAGACACAGCTAGGAAGTGTCTGAGGCTAGATTTGAACCCAGGACCTCTCATATCTAGGACTGGCTCTCTATCCATTGAGCCACCTAATTGTCCTCACCTTATACTTCTAAAGTTAATTTTTTTTTAACTAAATGCAAGACTTTATTGAAGTTCATCTTATGAGATTCAACCTGATACTCTGTCAAAATGCCTTCAGATCTTGACTTTGCCGTTGTCCAGTGAGCTATCCTCCCAACTTGATGCTGTCTTCATTGGTGATGATTATAACTTTATTATTATATTATTATAACTTTATTATATTATATTATTATATTATAACTTTATTATTATAATAGGAAGGCACAGGGACCCAAAGGTCATGGAGGACAGGAGCTTAGAAGGCTGGAGCCCTCAGGGAGCTCATGGGGGTTGGGATGTCCTTGTCAGAATGACTTTTAAAGAAACCCAGGTCAAAAGTGTTCTGACTTGTCCATGTCCTAGAAGTCACTATTACTCATGTCCTGTAAGTCTTCCCTCCACTCACTAAGTTCTTCTTTTTGCCATTAAAAACCCGTCAATGGGGGCAGCTGGGTAGCTCAGTGGATTGAGAGCCAGGCCTAGAGATGGGAGGTCCTAGGTTCAAATCCGGCCTCAGCCACTTCCCAGCTGTGTGACCCTGGGCAAGTCACTTGACCCCCATTGCCTACCCTTACCACTCTTCCACCTAGAAGTCAATACACAGAAGTTAAGGGTTTAAAAAAAAAACAACCCGTCAATGTCAATGGTCAGGGTCGAAGGTTTTGAAGTGGGGGAAATCCAGAGACCTCTGGTCTTATGATTTCTCTGTCACAATAAAGCCAGGTCTTTACCCAGCATCTTATTTTTACATTTATCAACAGCTAAAATCTATACCCAGCAACCCCCTCATTTATGTATGTAGGAAAAAAATAATACATATAAGCATGTAGGAAAAAAGAAGACAATTAGGTTACTCTGGCATGACCCTGGATGCCACCATATTGGTTCTTTGAAATCACTGCTTCTTAAATATTTGCCAGCCATCTCCTTGATGGTCCTTTCTAGGATTTTTCTGAGAATCCAAGTCAAGCACATTGGTCTGGAGTCAGCAGATTCTCTTTTTTGAAAATTGGAATGACATTTTCTTGACTCCAATATTGTGATCCTCCTCCAGCTTCCCATGATTCATTTTTTTTTATTTTTTAAACCCCTACATTCCGTCTTGGAGTCAATACTGTGTATTGGCTCCAAGGCAGAAGAGTGGTAAGGGTAGGCAATGGGGGTCAAGTGACTTGTCCAGGGTCACACAGCTGGGAAGTATCTGAACCCAAACTTGAACCTAGGACCTCCCATCTCTAGGCTGGGCTCTCAATACACTGAACTACCCAGCTGCCCCCTTCCCATGATTTTTAAGATATCATCGAGAGGACACTAGCTCAGCAATTCCATCTGCCAGTTCTTTCAGGACGTGAGGATATGGTTTATCCGGGTGAAGTGACTTCAATCAGTCAATAAACATTTATTCACGTATGTGCCAGCTTAGGCCCTGGGCAAGGGGCAAAAGAAAGTCCCTGTCCTCTAGGAGCTTACAGTCAAACAGGGGAGAGAAATCTACTTCAAAGCAAGCTATATACAAAATAAATAGGAAATAATTAACAGAGGGAAGACATTGGAATTAGGAAGAGTTGGGGAAGGCTTCCTATAGAAGGTGAGACTGGGATTTAAAGGAAGTCAGGGAGGGCTGTAATCAGAGCAAAAGAAAGGGAAGTTGGGAGACAGAGAAAATGCCTGGAGGAGAGAGATGGAATATTTGTGGAATAGTCAAGATAGTCAATGGATCAAAGAGTCCCTGTCAGGGAGTGAAAGACTTTGATGCCAGAGCATTTTGTATGAGATCTTGGAGGCAATAGTGAGCCAGTGGAGTTCATTGAATAGGGAGATGGTTGGGCTTGGGCTTCAGCCCTTTGGTGGCTGAACAGAGGATGGACTGGAGTGAAGAGAGACTTGAGACAGGCAGAGCCCCCAGCAGTTATTGCAGTACTCCAGGCACAAGGGCTTGAACCAGGGTTGGAGCAGTGTCAGATGGAAGAAGGGAGTATATATGAGAGATGATGTAAAGGTAAAATTGACTAGCCTTGGCACCATAATGGATATGGGGAATGTGGTGGAAAATGAGGCATTGGTGATAATTCCTAGGTTGTGAGCCTGAGGGATTGGGAGGACAGTGTTGCCCTCTACAGAAAAAGGGAAAGTAGGAAGTGGGGGAGGGTTTTGGGTTTTAAAATTTTTATTTAATTGATTTAGAATATTTTTCCATGGTTACATGATTCATGTTCTTTCCCTCCCGTCCTCCCACCCCACTCCCATAGCCAACACACAATTCCACTGGGTTTTACATGTGTCATTGATCAAGACCTATTTCCATATTATTAATATTTGCACTAGGGTGATCATTTAGAGTCTGCATCCTCAATCATGTCCCCAACGACCCATGTGGTAAAGCATTTATTTTTCTTCTGTTTCTGCTCCCACAGTTCTTTCTCTGGATGTGAATAGTTTTCTTTCTCATAAGTCCCTCAGAATTGTCCTAGATCATCGCATTGTTGCTAGTAGAGAAGTCTATTACATTCGATTGTGCCACAATATATCAGTCTCTGTGTGGTTCTGCTCCTTTCACTCTGCATCAGTTCCTGGAGGTCTTTCCAGTTCACATGGAATTCCTCCAGTTCCTTATTCCTTTGAGAACAATAGTATTTCATCACCAACAGATACCACAATTTCACAATTTGTTCAGCCATGCCCCAATCAAAGGGCATCCCCTCATTTTCCAATTTTTTGCCACCACAAAGAGTACGGCTATGAATATTTTTTGTACAAGTATTTTTCCTTATGATCTCTTTGAGGTATAATAAGCCCAGCAATGGTATGGCTGGATCAAAAGGCAGACGGTTGTTTAAAGCCCTTTGGGCATAGTTCCAAATTGCCATCCAGGATAGCTGGATCAGTTCACAACTCTCCCAGCAATGCATTAATGTCCCAATTTTGCCACATACCCCGGGGGGAGGGTTTGGGGAGATTGCAAGTTCTGTTTTGGACATATTGAGTTTAACATGTCTATTGGCTAGCTATTTTTGGAGGTCAGCAGAGAGATCAGAGAATCATTGAACCTCTCATCAGCATAGAGATGACAGTAAAATCCGGGGGTGAGGGTGGGGGTAATAATGAAGCCGTCCACCGACTCCACGAAGATTCCTAGTGGGTTGGACACTCAGAAAGGGGAACCAAGGACTGAGTGAAAATGGGTTAAGGGTTAAGGATTAATGGAAAGAGAACATAAGGCGAGAATAAAGATACGCAGACACAGAAAGTTTTGGCATAAGGTAGACAGACAGCGAGTAAGCTCTGATGGTCAAGAGCTTCATGGTTAGGAGCTCTGATGGTCAAGAGCTCTCTTGCCAACTGATGTCTTGTCACTTTTATTGGGGTTACAACAGTATGGGGGGAAGGGGAGAGGCTGGTGGCCTGATACATTAACATTATGAGGTAATCATCATAAAATGCAAACTGCCAAAATCTGAAACAATAGGTAGAGCTAAGATCAGGATCCAGGGTGGATAGGGCCTAAGGCATCTACTGATGTTTGATACCTATGTTAATTGATCATTGAAGGAAAAGTAAGGAGACTGAGATAACTGACTCTCTTCTGGGGTGTAGCCTTAGGGAAGGGCTAGGGATTTGGCAAGGTCTACATTCAATTTGACTCAGGATTGCAGAGATCAATCATTAGCAGTATAAGAGTTAAGTTTTTGAATACTTCTTAAAATAATATCACAATTAATGTATACCTGGATTGCTACATAATAAAATCACCAGGTGAAATAAGATAGAAGGAAAAGAGAAGAAAGCCCAAGACAGAACCTTGAGGGATATGTATGTTGTGATCTGGAAGATTTAGAAAAGGCGACAGAGAAGGAGCGGTCAGAGAAGGAGGAAAACCAGGAGAGATGGGTGTCCCATAAACCTAGAGAGAAGAGAGTATGGAGGAGGAGAGGGTGATCAACAGTGCCCAAGGCTGCAGAGTGGTCAAGAAGAATGAGGCCATTGGCCATGAGATGTGGCAACTAAGAGATCATTGGTTGTCTTCCTTTGTAATTAAAAAGGACCAAGATGACATCATTATGTCATTATATCAATGTACATGTCTGATCAGACTGATATAAGCTTAGCAGGTTGTAGCACAGGTGTGCATGTCTGCAGCCTATTCCAATGACAAAATCCCTTCTTTTAGTTTTTCCTTTGATCTTCCACTCAATTTGGCCCTACCTTTCCTTCTGGCTCCTAGATTTCTTTACATGAATATACCTTCTGCATATAAAATGTTATTCCCTTCCTCTTTGACCTATTCTGTTTCTTTTGAATAAGAAATAGCTATACAGAACCATACCCTAGTTCTGAGTTTCATTTAACCAATTCCCAGTAGTGCCTATGAAGTCAAATTTGCCCCCCCTACATTAGGACCTCCATTTCCTTGGTTGTTGTCTAAATTTTGGGCATATGTGTATGTAGACCCTTCAGGCCCTGGCTTTTACCATTGGTTCCTTTCTTGGATTTTGTCTTCTATGTTTTTCTAGGTGACTCAACTGCTCTTCTTCATTCCTTGTGACTATTCTCTGTAGCATCTAACTTTTGTAGAGACACATGGGCAGTTCTCTTTCTCTCCCCTTTTGGTTTAAAGCCCTTTTGGTTAGATTTTCATGCTTCCTGGCAAACACTTTCTTACTAGCCTTGGTTAGAGATATGCCATCTCTGACCAGAAGTCCATCAACCCTTGCTAGCAGTAAGCTTTGATTCAGAAATTCAAATCCCATTCTCGGACACTACTTTCTTAGCCAGCAGTTCACGTCTGAAATGAATTTTCCTCTTCTACATCCCTTGTCTTCAAAGTACAATAGTGAGGAAAACCCAGCTTGTACCCTTGTAACCTTTGCTTTCTTCTCAAGCCTTTGGAATTGTTGGCAATCCTTTGTAGGTCCCTTCTGGTAGGGTCCTTTCCGCAAATGACCAGAAGTGGGTTTTTGTCATCTGGTTTGATAAATCTTGGGAGGGTTATTGTTATGTCTTGGATACATGGCCCAGGAAGACAGAAGGCCTTTTTATAGCTGTTGGGTCAGCAAAGAGCTGCTTTTGTGCTGAATCACCCCCTACACCCACCTTTTCCTCTTCCACTGACCCTTCCTAGATGTTCTAAGACAATTCCTACTTCTGTGTTCTGTTTTATCATTCTTGAAAGAACCAGAAGCTTCTTCCTTCTCAGGGCACTCAACCCACTCTTCTTTTGGAAAAGCCTTGAGTCTGTTTTTTCCCCTCTGTTAATATACATCCCTATCTTGCTATCTCTTCTCCCCCCCCCTCTCTGGTGGGCAGTGGTCCAATCTCTTTTGTTTTTCTAAACCCTTCCCTTCTGCTTTAGAATCAACATTAAGAACTGGTACCAAGGCAAAAGGGTGGTAAGGGCTAGGCAATGGAGGTTAAGTGACTTATCCAGCTAGGTCTAATCTGTTGGGGTTTTGTTTTTGTTTTTTTTTTTTAACCCCCTCACCTTTTGTCTTAGAATCAATACTGTGTATTGGTCCCAAGGCATAAGAGCAGTAGAGCTAGAGAATGGGATTTTAAGTGACCAGCTTGGGATCACACAGCTAGGAAGTATTTGAGACCAGGTATGACCCAGGACCTCCCATCTCTAGATCTGGTTCTCAATCCACTGAGCCACCCAGCTGCCCCTTCCAATCTGTTTTAAAACTTTAATCATAACAGCTCACTTTTCCCTTTGTCTTCTTTTTTGTAGCCTTCTTCCAACCTCCATCATCCTGAGGAAGGTTGTCTCCCATCTGCCCTCTCAGATACTTCTTTTTTACCCTAATGAAACCTCACTTTGGTTTCCTTTTGGAGCCCTTATTCCCACTACAAACTTGGTGTGGAGGGTTGGCTTTGTTTCTCCAGTCCCTTCAGGCTCTCCCTTGGAGGGTAGATCAACCTACCTCCAAATCAATTTGGAACACAGACCAGAGTCATGATGCTCTGACAGAGTCTAAACGGTGCATGTAAGGAATGCAGGCCCACTTGTCCTCCTCCAAAGTACCTGACACTTTCCAATTCACTGACTGTACAAGTTGCATTCTGTACTTGTTCTACCCAACTTTTTCTTTTTTATCTTGCCAGCTACTTTCTCCTTACCTTTCTTGAGCCTCCCTCTTCAGGTTGTATTCATGAATTCTCCCTGATTCTCCTTCTAAATCCTCCTCACTTGTCCTGAATTCTGCATCACTTAGAGTCTGGAAGTAGACTAGACCAATATTTGGGTCTCACAATTGTTCAATTTTCTTTTTCCAACTATCCCCACCAATTTTGCCCAAATTCAACCTCTGATCTACTTTTTTCCCCACTACTACTCAAAGTCAATTATCTTTTTCTCTTTTCTTATTTGATACAAGTCCTTCTCTCTTCTCCCATGGAAACTGGGAGTAGAAGCAAATAGAAATCATGAAAGATGTAGAAATTAGTTAAACTTCCAAAGAAATTTCCATCAACAGCATCTCTTGTTTTTAGTATAATCAGGTATCTCAGGCTTGCCTATGTCTACTTTCTTATTTTTTTAAATTTTCTCTTAATTTGGTTTTGATCTTTGTTCTAAAAAGGCAATGAGAAGCAGGTAGGTAGCTCAGTGGATATAATCAGGCCTGGAGATGGGAGGTGCTGGGTTCAAATCTGGTCTCAGATGCTTCCCAGCTGTGGGACCCTGGGCAAGTCACTTAATCTCAATTGCCTATCCTTTTCTTCTGCCTTGGAACAGATACTTAATATCAATTCTAATATAGATGGTAAGAGTTAAAAAAAAAAAAAAAGCAATGATTGAAGTTAATGTACACAGATAGCTGATTTGGGAGTGCCCTTCCCCCACTGGTAACTATTCATTTAGTGTCCTTTACATACATGGGGGCAGCTACGTGGCTAGATAGTGAATAGAAAGCACTGAGCTTGGAATTAGGAAAACCTGAGTTCAAATGTGGCTTCAGACACTTTCTAGCTGTGTGACTCTGGGCAAGTCACTTAATCCTATTGGCCTCAGTTTCCTCATCTTTAAAATGAGCTAGAGAAGCAAATAGGAAGCCACTTCAGTATCTTTGTCAAGAAAACTCCAAATGGGGTCATGAGGAGCCAGACATGACTAAACGACAAGATATACACAGTTTCACTTTTTGGTGCTATATTCGACAACATTTCCTGACTCTTTTCTTGAATAAAATACTTATTACATAGAGGTGTAAAGCTTGCAGGGAGTCTCTGTGAGCTCCAACTCTTGCTTCTTAAATCCTGAGCCCTATTTTCCAACATATTTTTTGCTGTCCTTAGCTATGCCCACCTTTGCCCTGAAGCCACCCAAAAACACAATGGCAAGTCAGATGGAATTCTTTGGGCATTTCCTGCCATGGTCCTAATCCTTTGCTATAGATATTGGCTCAGAGTAACAACTCTCTCCGATATGGTCTCATCAGGAACACTATAATCCAAGAGCATCCCTGGAAACCTTCCTCGCTGTGTTGCTGATGCACGAGAAAACCAGCTCCTTTTACTCACCTCCCCAGGAGACCCTGAGCCAGGGTCCACCGAGCAGAGAAGGCACCTTGGATCTTCTGCTTTCATTGGTGGCCAACAGTAGGTCACTTGGCCACTAGACAAAGAGTAACAGCCTTTTATGGGTGACCTCGTACTCCCTTTCCCTGGCACAGTCATCCTCTCGGGACGGCTCCCCCAATAAAATGAGAACTTGGGAGCAAGGACTGCCCTGTTCTTTCATTTGTGCTTAGCATAAGGTTTACAAATAGGACATAGAAAACATGTAATACATTTGTCCATAGTCGGTGCTATTGGTATACAGACAGCGACCTATAAATGGGTCCATAGCAAGCACTTAATAAAGCTTTTCATTAATTGATTGATTCTCCCATGAAAGGAAAGAGAGCCCCTCTAGCCTGAGAGCCATTTGATTTGTTACTTTGTTTTATGCTTTACCTAGTGTGTAGCCAACTGGTTAAGAAATATCTTTATTTAAAACTATTTTTTTTAAGTGTCAATTCTAAGACAAAAGAGCAACAAGGGCTAGGCAGTTGGGGTTAAGTGACTTGCCCAGGGTCACCCAGCTAGGAATTGTCTGAGGCCAGAATTGAACCCATTATTTCCTAACTCCAGGTCTGGCATTCTATCCACTGTGCCCTAGGGAGCAGCTTTATAATTAATCCCGAGACCTGTAGCCAGAGGTCCTAGGTTCAAATCTGACCTCAGAAATTTGCTACCTGTGTGTCCCTAGGAAAGTTACTTAACTGCCTAGCCTTTCCTGCTTTTCTGCCTTGGATACACAGTAGTGATTCCAAGATGGAAGGTGAGGGTTTAAAAAAACGTTTGTCCTCAGGACCCTTTCAGGCTGCTAGAAACTATAAGAGCTTCTCAGGTGATTGAGGAAAGCCTTCATGGAAAAACAGATCAAATAGTTACCCAGATTCACCATTATCAGGTGCCAGAAGGTTCCTGGAGTACTGATGGCATTTCTGAAGCCCATTTGGTCAGGGAACACTGAAGATTCTAGGAGCTGGGCTGTGAGGGCGAGGAGCGCTCTAACGAGGGTCTAGGCAAGAGGCGGACACAGGACTGCATGGAGGACGAGGACTCTGGACTGAATCGTAGAGGCAGTAGGGAGCTGTGGCGAGTGGTGAGGAGGGGAGTGCCGTGGGCCATCACGGCCTTTTTCTGTGGGAGGTGAAGGCCCCCGAGTATCCTCAGGAGTTGCCTGCACAGCCTTGGCTCCTGGGGACCCCAACCCTGCGCATCTCCCACCCAGGGCTGTTGTGAAGATCGGAGGAGGCGCTAAATGTGAAGTGGTTAGCGAGGTGGCCTGGGCGAATCCTAGCTAGCATTATCTTTGCCACAGACACCACCTACCCATTACAGATGGGCAGAGAAGCCTGGGAAGGCCCCTAAGGCACCGCTCCTGCTTCCAGCACACCGAGGGGTTGGCGACCCCAGCGATGCGGCTTTATGACATTCGTGCAGCCGTCTGGCCGGCCAGCTTTGTGGCCGCACCCCAGGGTGCTATGGGGAAGGGATCGGGCCAGGGTCCCCCTGGTGTCGCTGCTCTTTGGGCTGACCTCTCCTTCTCCTGTGTGGTAGCCACTCTGCAGAGCCATCCCTGGGCACATGCCTGGTGACCCCGACAATCCCACGCTCACTGAACACATTCCAAGTTCTCCTCCCTTTGACCAGAGTTCTTCTGCTGGATCCCACGAGGAATGGGGCCGACCAGCGAACGTGGGAGGCCTCTGAAAGCCAGGGCTGCAGGCAAGGCCCTAGTGGGAAGTGGGGGGGAAGGGAACCCCCGCTTCCTCACTCAACTACACTGTCTACACCCGGAGGCTCAGAGAGCGCCGAGGGAGACAGGCCCTGCTTCTCGGCCTGGTCCCCAACCCCGGGCCGCATGCGACCTACTTCTGGGCGAAAGCCGGGGTCTTTGGGACGTCGAGGGGCAGCGGTAGGCTTAGGGCTCAGGAAGGAGGGAGAGGCCGGGGCTCAGAGGCTTCTCAGGCACAGAACCTCCCCAAGGTCGGGGCCTGGCCGTGGGCCGGCCTCCCTGGTC
The DNA here is from genome assembly GCF_016433145.1 of Gracilinanus agilis. NCBI lineage: Eukaryota > Metazoa > Chordata > Mammalia > Didelphimorphia > Didelphidae > Gracilinanus > Gracilinanus agilis. The sequence goes on along the minus strand of NC_058135.1, from coordinate 290,326,924 downwards.
TCTCCTCCCTGACCTCAGCCCAGGGTGGAGGAGGGAAATCCTCAGAAGCGGGTGGCACGAGGCTAATGGGAATGGCCACCTTGCCCTTGGCCCGCCAGACATTCTTCTCCGAGGATCAGAGTTCGGATGACCCGTCGTCTAATGAGAGGCAAACCAGTCACTGGCGTGCCTGTTCTCGGACTTCTCCAGCCTCGGTCTCAGGAGCGAGTCTGGGACAGAGCAGCTGCTCAATGGCCCAAACACAGGGTGGGCGGCAGAGCTCGGGGTGGGGGGCAACGCCTCCCCTCAAGGAATTTATTCTTCCATCCTCAGCTAAGGGGACGAGCCAGCAGGAGACACACACAATCCCAGGCAGCTGGTAAGAAACCACCAGTTTATTGAATGAAAAATCCAACAGCAACTCCCCCCTACCCACGGCCCAACCAGGAGAGAGCCGAGCCCGGGCAAGGTGCTTTGGACAGCAGGACTGAGTAACAGGACCCGGGGGCACAGGAGGGCTCAGAAGGGAGAAGGTCTTTCTGTCCAAACCTCTGGGATGGGGACGAGCTCGAGGGCAGGAAGGGGGCTCAGTGGGCAGAACACTGACTGGAGGACTGAGGCCTGGAGCCCTAGCACCTGGAGGTCAATCCCCCCCATCTTCGGGGCAGGAGAGGGGGAAGCCAGGGCTCAGACGTGTGCGTTCGCCATGAGGAGGAATGAGGCCAGGCTGGGGCAAGAACAAAGGGCGGAGGGACCCGAGCAGGGGCTCGCCCGATCTGGGAGGCTGCCCACGGGGGGAGAAGGAACAGGTGCTGGGGTGGGAGCCTGGGGGAAGCAGGACTCGGCTGGAAGGCGGGTGGGCTGGAGTGTTGGGAGCAGAGAAGCCGGAGGGGGCAGGGCCCGGCACACAGGGGAGTCACACCGAACGAAGAGGAGAGAGCAGGCCAGAGCAGGGTGGCGGGAGCAGAAGCCAGTGAGTTCTCGAAGACACACGCACAACATGGACAAGACACTTCCAAGGACACCGGGGATGCTGGGCGGGGCCCCTAGAAGTGGGGCCCGGGGGCAGAGGGGCCCTTCCCTATCGTGCCCAGCTAGCCAGGAGATGGAGAGGCTCGCCTGGCCACCCTGACTGCCCCTTTCATGCTGGACGGCCGGCCGGCTCTGTCCCTTTGGCCTCAGGCCACCCCTGCTGTCCCCCTCGGGAAAGCCGAGCTGACCCGAGACAGAGATGACATTCCTGGGGTGGGGCAGGTTGAACTAACTCCTAACCAACAGCTGGGGACCCATGGGTGCCCCTCGCCAGGAAGGAGCCAGAACAAAACGTTCGGAGACCTTGGTGGCCTTAAATGCAGAGACTGGAAACCAAGCAGGGGACAGGAAGGGTCTGTCCCTCGGTGGACTCAGGCTCCAGGGGGTAGGGGAGGGGTCCAACGAAGGGGTCCCCTGTAAGAGTTTGCTTAAATTCCAGTGACTGATGGGTGCCTGAGAACAAGGCTCAGGGCCCTAGAGAGGAAGGAGGGGAGGGGGGGTGGGGGGGAGTGACCAACTTCCCCAGTGGCAGTGTCCCTCGGGATTGGGCAAGGGAAGAGGTAGACCCCAGTGCAAGGGAAGGGGACCCTCAGGCCCCAGGCCTGCTGGCACCGCCCCCACAGGAGGTGCCCCAGACCAGCAGACGACACAAAGGGAGAACAGTGGGGTCCTCAGCCAGGAGGCAGGGCAGTCAGGTAGGCTTGCTACCGCTGAATAGGCCCACTGGGAAATGCTTGACGTGGGTGGGCCACTGAGCAGCCAGCTGGAAAAACTTGATGTCACTCCACTCCACACCATCGATGGACACTGATGGGGGAAAAACAGGGTGAAAAATATGGGCGCTGGTGGGGCGAAGGCAGGGAGAGGACGGTGGGCACTCGGGGGGAGAGGTGGAGGGCAAGCACTGCGGGCAGTTGGGGGAGGGAGATGAGGATGTGGGCAAGGACGGTGGGCACTCGGGGCCCCGGACTCCTCACCTCTCAGCATGGTCTGCTGCTGCTTGGCTGAGCAAATGAGGCGGCTGATGCCTTCGATGACCTGGCTCTTGGAGTCCATCTCCTTCTCTCGAGGCTTCTTGCTCAGGAAGATGGTGGGCACTACAAAGCATGCCCCCCATCAGGGCCACTGCAACGGCAGCCCTCGGCCTGCCCCCAGCCCGCCTCGGGTCAGAGGTGGAGTGTGGCAGGAGCCTCCTTTCCTCCCCTTCCTCCAATGCCCAAGGTGTCCGGGGAGGCGATGGAGGGCACGGCCATTTGCCCATACGCTGTGAAAGTCCACCGCTGGGCATGGGGGTATGTGCAGAGAAAGCTGACTCCAGAGGGGAGCGAGGAAGAGAAAGGAGACAGAGGGAGAGGCGCAGCCTTCCTCCTGGCTCAGGCCCTGCCAGGCTGTCTTCCTGGGCACACACAAGCCCTCATTCTGAAGGGGAAGGGACCCTATCGCTGGCCTGGCACGATCAAGGGAAATCAAAGGATCTTGGCGGCTTTGATGAGGAGCCTGGGGGTTCAGATGCCTCAATTCTGGTTTGTTTTGTTCCCCGACTCAAGCCACAGCCAAAGGAAGTTCGGGCCATGGTTGCTCTGCCTGCCATGTTTCTAACCTTCTCCAAACGGAGCACAGTCTGGGGCTTCCCTGAAAGAGCCTTGGCAAAAGCCTCCCTGGCTCAGGCCTTCATCTGCTTGGAGCTCAGCCCCCTCCCCAGCAGGTGGTGGCTCAGGCCTTCTCCCGTCCCTAGGACCCTTCTCCCAGCACAGCAAGTGGACAGTAAAGGCTGGTCGACTCTGGCCTCCATACCTGACCAGGGGCCACTGACTCACCTTTCTTGTTCTTCTCCTTGGTGACCACCGTCATGGCCATGGTGCCAGAGAGCTGCCCCTCGTTGCCGTGGGGCAGCCGAGACACCTGCACTGAGCGGAAGACACTCTTGAGGGTGTTCTTGGAGCTGGTGTCCCTCTTTTCGCCTTCCCTGCGCCGCTCCCCGGGGTGGGCCAGCCAGTAGTCCACCTGCAGGCCGATGACATCCCCGTACGGGCTGTTGGGACTCCTGGAGGCAGAGCCAAGAGGGGAGATGCTGGATGGGATGCCATCTAGGGGGCACCAGCTGCCTCCTCTGGGCCCGGCGGGCACAGAGACCAACGGCAAACAGCCCTGCCCGTTCTCCTGGGGCAGGGGGGCGGGAAGAGGAAGCCCACACACAGGCAGATCAAGAGCCAGACTCAGGAAGGTCCGGCCTGGCTCATCTGCGAGCTGGGGAGAGCAGAGCTTTGGGGGGAAATCAGGCAGGAGACTGGGGTGTGTGGGGGGTGCCCGTGCACTCACTCATGGCCTCCTAAAGGGGCTGTCAGTGCCAAGGAGGTCGGGGACTCCTGGAGGCGCATGGAGGCGGAGTGTACCCAGGTGGGGGGTGGGGGCTTCAGAGGGGTCAAGCCCATCCCCCTCCTTTTACAAAGGAGCCTGAGGCACTAGGGAGTTGCTGATATTTCTGAGCAGGGGAGTGAGTTGGGGAGGCGCCTGCATCTCTGCTGAGGGCTGAGCAGTGAAGAGAGGGGGCCAGGGAGGCCTCTGAAGCTACGAGAGGGCAGTCGAGTGTGACCTCAGAAGTGGGTGATGGAAATGGAGGGGACGAGGTAGAGCCTTGAAACCCAGCCCAGGACCCTCTAGGCTGACCTCCTGCAACCCTTCAGGCCAGCCCGAGGTGCTCCCTCAGCTTGGTGGAGCTCTCAGATAATTTTAGCACTGGGGGTGGGGGGTGGGGGGAGCGGCTGATGCTTTCCTGAAAGGAGGCGTCAGACATCCGAGGTACAGAGGCCACCACAGCTTTGTCATCTCCTACTTCCCTGCCTGGTGTTCTCATTTTTTAATATTAACTAGGATGCAGAAGGGAGGCTACAGGCAAGTGTGGGGACCGTCACTGACTCTCGGGGGCAGAGCCAAGCCTGGGGCCGGAGCAGAGACAAAGAGGCCTCTTTCTTTGCCTGTTGTTGCCTCTTCCAAGGAAATGGGGGTTAGGAGATAGCGGAGAGACAGAGGGATGCCATGCTATGGAGGGCCCCTGAGCAGAGCCAAAGGAAGCCGACGGGAGAGGGTACGACAGAGAAATGGGTCAAGGGAAGGCGGTGCTGACCAGAGGGTCTCGGAGGGCTGCTGGCCAGACAGGGGTCAGTGAGGAAGTCTCCCTGGGCACTCTGAGGCTTAGGGGCTTCCTGGCAGGCGCCTTCCAGCTCACGGGCGCAGACTCCCCTCCCAGGCCCAGATGCTGGGCCCAGCCACCAGCCAAGCCCCTCACAAACCCTCTTGCCCCAACCTTGGTTGTCTGGGTCTGGGCCTGCCTTCAGCCCACCTACGCAGATGCAGCAGAAGACAATTTCATCAGAGATATCACCAAGCCAAATGGGCAGGGTGGACAGAGCTGACCTCTGAGCCAGGTTGGCCCCGAGGCCGCTTTCTCCCAACATGACCCTGAAGCAAGTCCCTGGGCAGCAATGGGGTGCCAACCTGGGTGGGCAGAGGGAGTTTCCTTCTGTCACTAAAATCGCAGGCCGAAGCCCTCGCCAAGTCTGTACCGAGGAGACTGACCGCTCGGATGACCTGGCCACTAGCCCTCCTCAGCTCTGGTCTCTTGCTGGGCCCACATCAAAGGGCGCAGAGGGCAGAGAGCAGTGCAGGGCCTGGGGGTAGCATGGTGGGGGGCGATGCTTACCCAACCACAGCCAGGGTGCTGCTCATGGATGGGGAAGAAGGGGGCGTGGCTGATGCGTCCCGACTCAGGCCAGAGCTGGAAGGCGGGGACGTGGAGGGGACAGTGAGGCTGACCACAGGCGTGTCGTCGCCATCACCTGAGGGGGAAAGAGACTGGGCTGCCCGAGGAGCCCTCTTCCTCCCTCCCCGCTCATCCCCACCTTCCCGGCAACCCCTCCTGGGATGAACATGCTCTGACCCTTCAATGGAGGGAGGCCAAGAGTCACCCCATCTTACCTGCTGTCAGGGGGGAGTCTTCCACCAGGCCCACTTTGACTACCTGAAGAGAAAGAAACAGAGGTTGGCATCAGAGGGTGCCTGCTTTGTCCTCATGCCGTGTCCAGGGATGCTGACAGTCATTTGTGATGATCGGTTGAGGAGTGACTGATCCCCAAGGACAGATGGGGGGGGGGAGCACCAAGGAAGCAAAAGGGCAGCCCCATTTCTGAGCCTCTCCCCAAACCCTGGGGTGCAGGGCTGAGTATCCTCTGCCAAGCCGTCCCAGGGGCCACGCCAGGACTTTTCTCCCCCCGTCCCCTTTGGGGCTTTGCAAAGGGAGCTGATCCTGGGACAAGGATTTGTTTCCTGGAAAAGAAAAAAACTCGGGCAAATTCTGAGAAGGTCCTGGGGGAAGGGGGCCTCCAAAAAGGCCAGGCAGGCTTGGAGACGCCCGAGGCCTCACCCGTGCAGGCTGTTTTTAATTACCCGAGTCTGTCTGGAGGGGTAGCCCCGAGTGACAAGAGAAGGACCCAGTCTGAGAGTGCCACCAGGGCTTTCTGGGTCACTAGAAGTGGGGGCACCGGCCAGGCCTGAGCAGGGCCAGGGACCGCACTGCACTTCCCGGCAGGCCAGCCTGGAGAATTCACTAGCACTGCCGGCCTCTGCCACGGTCATCTCCAGCATGTGCTCCTGACCCAGAGACCTCCCACAGCTGCTGGGAGGAGCCCCTTCCATCCCCTCCACCACCTCTTAGACTCTGGTCTTTCCTCAGGGGCCGATAAGGCTCCTGCCCGGCCGGCCAGTGCCGAGGAACACCCCGAGGAAGCGCTCCCTCCGGACCCCCGGGGCCTTTACAATCTAGGGCTTCAGGAAACCAGGGCAGTGTAGCAGGGGCAACAGATGTGGAGAAAGGAAAACTCGCAGAGAATCCTAGGAAAGGTCAGAGGCAACCTCTTCTGCAGAAGTCCCTCCTGGCTTGGGAGAGCTGGGAGGCTCCTGGCAAGGCGCTACCGCCTGAAATCAGCAGAAGATGATGCAGAACCGGGGTCTGCCTCCTTGCTTTCCATTCTGGCCATTCATGCTCTGATGTTCATCCCCAGGCCCAAGGATTGTGGGATTGGCCAGGCCTCCCTCTGAGGGCTCCGAAGGGGCCCAGTGAAAGGGGATGAAGCCCCGGGTGGCCCTGCATCTGAGCCCGGGCCTGGTAAGAGCATGCACAGGCTGCAGCACCGGGGTCCCCTCCATCGTCCCTGGATGTCTGCCTGACCCCAGAAGAGAAAGACTCTGGCTGTGTTCACCCTCTTCGGGCAGCCGGCTCCCCAGGCCCCGAAGGACTCCTCCAGAGGGCCTGGAGGTCCAGGCCTCCCTCGGCCACAGTGAAGATTCACTAGGGAACAGAACACGGCTGAGGGTCCGTGAGAGGAAGGGCCTGAAGGCCAGAGTGAGCCTGAGGCAGGGGAGGACTCACCCCGATGAAGGGAATGAACTTCTGGTAAGAGTCTTCATCTTGGCTGTCGGAAGAGAAGGAGAGATGGGTGTGAGGAGGGCCCATGGGGGACGATCCCGGGGGGAGGGGGTGTGCACTCACAATTTGTGCCTGCAGGTCAGCATGGCCTCTGCCACGGGCAGCTGGTGCGTCACGCCAGCCCCGCTCACGTACTGCATCACTCGGCCCACCACGTCCAGCGACTCTGAGAAACACCGGAGGGCACGGAGGGTCACTCGCCCCAAAGGGCTGCCCGGAGCCCTGGCCACAGCCTTCTCTGCTCTCCCTCAGCCGTGGAGCCCTTCTCAGCCACTTCCTCTGGGGTCATCCCCCGCTTTCCTGCCTGCTGGACCCGAGCCCCTTCTTGTCCTTCCCTGTCACACTCGCCACGGAGCCCCTGGCCCGACGGCTTCCCCACAAGCTTCTGCACTCCAGGAGGGCTGGGGCTGTGCAGTGACTTAAGCCACGTCCTAAGGCTCCTCCCCAAGGTTTTAGGAAAAAGCTCTTGTTCCTCTGGAGCCAGGAACAAAGACTCCTCCTTGGGCTCCCCAGGAACCGGATGGCTTGTTGAATAATGAGCCCGAGGCACGGAGTGGGAGGACTGGGGACAAGGTGAGAGAGACCGCCCACTTCTCCCCTGCCCCCTTGGGTGACTACCTGAAACTGGGGGCTCTGAGCGACTGAATAAGTCCCTCCAGGCAGGATCGAGGAAGGCGCTGCTGTACCTGCTATCCACTGAGCCCATGTACTTGGCAACAGGGTGAGAACCTGGCGGAGGGAGAACTCACAGCGATGAGAAAGCGAGTCCCTCGGGCCTCTTGAGTCCCAGGCCAAGCCAGAGGTACCCCACGGGGCCTGGGCTTCAGCCCACTCACCAAGGGGGACGATGAGGAAACGCATGTAGCCCAGCCAGTCGGAGGTCTTGTTGGCCAAGGCCTTGACAAAGAACCGGAGGATGGAGCTCAGGTAGCTCTGCCCGCCCACAGCCACCACCTTCACGGGCCTTGGCATCGAGGAATTACAGTTACAGCTGGGGTGAAGCAAGGGGCCGTCGTGAGGGTCAGGAGACCTTCCGGGGCTGGGGGGGGTGGTGGGGAAGGCACTAACTGCTCGTGGCCAGGAGCTGTCACTGTGAGGAGGGCCAGGCCCACAGGGCCCACTCTCCATCCTTCACTCTTGGCTGGGGTGGACACTGGCCTGTCCCTTCTCCTGAGCTCTTTTCTCCATCCTCCCCTGGGGCTGAGGGGAGGGGATGCGCCTGGCTGCTGGGCAGGAGGTGCCTCTGACTTGCAGGGGTTGTTAGTGCTCGATGTGGGGGGGCTGAGGGGGAGTCGGGGTCCTTACTATCTCTGGATCCGGGTGAGCAGGGCAGACAGCACAGCTTGGACTTCCACCGTGGAACACGTGCACACCACAGGCCTCCGCTGGTCCTGGAGCAGCTCTGCCACGTACTGGAAGGGTAGCACAGCTGTGGTCAGGCTGGCCCAGGCAGAATGAGCACCCCTAACTGTACTTACTGCCCTGGACCTTTCTGGGGCCCCTGAAGTCTGGGGGCTCCCTTCTTGGCACCAACGCCCAGGGGTTGAAATGGCAAGGGTATCCCAAGGCTTTCCAGTACTTTGCCTGATCCCCAACACAATGATTTTGGGGAAACCCTTGGGACTGTGGGTAGGACCAAAACTTCCCAAAGGGCTTCTAGCCACAACTCTGGGCATTATCACCCTCGTTTTAAACCTGAGCAAACTGTGGCTTGCCCAAGGTCTGCTTCAAGGACAAGGCTGGCTGAGAGCCGAGCCCAGAGCACTTTCGAGGCCATGGAGTGTCCAGCCCTCCTTGGCCTCTCCCCACCCTTCCCTCTTGCCCCTCACCTGGCCCTGCCAGTCTGCAGTGTTTACTAGGATGACGTTTTCTGGGAGGGCTGCGTCGGACACCAGGATCTGATTCAGCTGGTCATATACCACCTTTCTTGGGATCTAGGCAGAGACGTGGGCAAATGTGCTGCATTGGGGCCCTCTCTTAGGGCCCATAGGATACTGGGCAGCTTAGGGAAGGCAGAAAAGAGGAGGGTGAGGAGGCCTCCTGATGGAGGAATGGAGGGGAGGCAGGCAGCTGCAAGGCAGCGAGAAGCGAGGCAAGGGTGGCAGCAGGGGGGAGAAGGGCAGGATAACCAACAGGGGTCTTGGAGCTCACACACTTGCGGGGGCCAGAAGCTAGCCCGTCGCCAATCCAAGGTGCCCCCTTGATGCCATCAGCCTTCACAGAGAGTCCTCGAGCTGGGGCAGCCCATATGCACAAGAATACCCAGGCCCAGAGTCTGCCTGAAGACCCCAGAGCCCGGATATGCTCTCTCTCAGCTCCAACGGCTAACGAGATCGTCCCGACACCCAACCCGTGCCCTGAGCCCCAAGTTCTGACCTCTGAGGACAAGCAGAACCAGGCTGACTGCTGCCCCACAAAGCAGCCCTTCTACCACTCACAGAGAGATCTCACAGGGACCCTCCACCCCGGCCTCACATGGCAGGGACTCTGCCGGCCCTTTGCCGTGCTGGCTGCCTGGCTCTAGACACTCCAAATTCCTGATCCATTTTTTAAAATGGCAAATCCTGCCCTTCCTCAAGCTGGAACCCACTGCAGCACCTCTGCAAGGCTGGCGAGCCTGGGGTGGCCAGAACCAAGCCTGGGGTCAGGGGCCAGATGCTGGACAGCAATGGATCCCCAAGCACCAATTAAGTGTTTCAGTGGAACGGCCCAGGCCCATCTTCTGTGGGGAGGGGACGGGTGCTGTGTGCCACAGACAGGATAACTGCACGAACCACAGGCCAATGGGGGAGACTGAACTTCTGGAGCCTTGGCATTCTCATCTGCACAATGGGGATAACCCCCCCTCTAGCTAGAGTACCTCTGTGGGGCCTCTGTGAGGCTCTGGTTAGACCCTGGGGATGCACTTTCCACCCACTGGGGTGCACCGGGCGCCCGGCACCCACCTGTGTGCTGTGGCCAAGGTCAGGGGACCTCTCACTGTCTGAACTGTTGGTCCTCTCACTCAGGGGCTTGGAGAGCTGCCGCTCCTTCAGAGGGGTGCTTCTCTTCTGCCGGGGCGTCTGCCCCCCATCCATTTTACTGCCAGAGACAAGAAGAGGAAGGAGTCCGTGACGTCTCACCACGAAGGGCGAGCAGAAGCTACTCCCACCCGGGGGCCGGGGCATGGGTGCCGCCCAAAAGTCCACCCAAAGCTTAGCTTTGCCTTCAGGTACCTGGGGGACGCAGAGCCCTGCAGATCTGTCTTGCCAGACTTCATGGGGGTTTTGACTTTCTCGGGCACAACCAGAGTGGTGCTACTGTCTCCAAACATGTCCTGGTCACTGATGTCCTGTCATGGGGGGGAGGGGGGGAAGGGAGAACATCATTTGTTTCTCTTGACTCAAGAGCCCACCGAGGGGCTCCTGAGGAGCGGAATACCTCTGAGCATCTCTGGTGGGACAGGGATCTAGCCCAGTGGGTACAATAGCCTCGAGAGGCGAGCTGCTGTGCCATGGAGGGCAGGCAGGAAGTTGACTCTGCCCAACAGGACTCTAAGGATCTCCCTGAAGGGGACAGTCCCTTTGATGCTGCAAATTGCAGCTCATCCCTCCTTCCCTCTCTGCCTTCAGGACCACCCTGAGTGCCTCCTCATAACTGACAGGGAACCCTCTTCAGAAAGGACCCAGCCTGGACAGGCTCAATGACTTTGGAAGCATTTCCCCATTTTGTGCCTTGCTCAAGACCCATCACCAAAAAGCTGTCAAAACAAAGCCCTCTCTGTCTTCAGACGTCTCCAGGAGAATTAAGAATCCACAAAAAGTCAGTGAGATTGTGGCAGAAATGGTGATCATTCCCAAGGATGGATGGCATGGCCACTGGCTAAGAGCCAGGCTAGTACTGAAAGGGGAAGGAATGACCTTTGGGTGAGTGGAGCGGGGACAGAGACGGATCACCAGGGAGAAGAAGCCAATCACTAGGCCCCAGGAGCCCCCTGCTCATGTGGGAGGCACCCAGAGGGAAGGAGCTTAGAAACAAGCATTTCCTTTTGGGCAGAGTTTCCACAACAGCTTGGGGCCTCTAATGTCTGGATTATGGAAGCAAAAGCCAAACTGCAATACTCTGACGCACACACACCAGAGGGTCGATCTCAGGCAGATTGTCATCTGGGTTTTTGATCCAAGAAGTTGCTTTGACTCTGTCCAGAGCAGACAATTCCATCTGCAAAAGCCCCAAGAATCAGTTACTATTTTAAAAATGGTTCCTTTTTCTTCACTTTTACCATGAGCATTGGAGGTGTTCAAAGAACATTCACCTGCTATCTTCATTACTGTATAAGCCTCTGGAGACAGGGAAAAGGTCTTTGAACCTTCAAAAAGTCCGGCCCTGGGTCACCCAAGGGTTATTCCTGCAGCTGAACCGAACCTGGAAATGCTCATTCTGCAGGTCCAAACCTCCAGAATCTCCCTTTGCCTGTTCCCAGGCAAGTCTGCGTCCCTAAGCCACTCTGGGCCCATCAATACCAGACTGCATGTGAACACAATTACAAAACACTCTTTCCACAAATAAAGTCAGACTTAAACAATTGGAAAGAGACTAACTGCTCATGGAGAGGGCAAGCCAAAATAGTGAAAATGACAACCCTACCTAACTTAATCTACCCATTCAGTGCCATATCAAACTATCCAAAAATTATGTCACAGAATTAGAAAAAGAACAACAAAGTTCATCTGGAAAAACAAAAGGCCCAGAATATCAAGGAAATGAATGAAAAAAAAAATCAAGGAAGGAGGCTTGGCCATACCAGATATCAAACTACACTATAAAGTGGTAATCATCAAAACAATCCAAAAGGGGGAAGGACCTACATTGTGCAAAAAAATACTTATAACAGCATTTTTTGTGGTGGCAAAAAATTGGAAATGGAGGGGACGTCCATCAGTTGGGAAATGGTTAACCAAATTGTGGTATTTGATGGTGACAGAACACTATGATGAACTGGATGATTTCAGAAAGAGCTGGAAAAATCTCCATGAACTGATGCAGAGTGAAGTGAACAGAACCAGGACAACATTGTACACACTAACAGCAATACTGTGGAGTGATCAAACGCAACAGACTTTGCTACTCTCTGCAATACAACAATCCAGGACAATTCTGAGGGACTTATGACAAAGAATGCTGTCCACTGCTGGAAAAAGAACTGTTGGGAGTAGGAATGCAGGTTAAAACATATGATTTTTCACTTTAGTTTATTTGGGTTTTTATTTTGGAGTTTTGGTTATATATGAGCATCCTGTTACAACAGTGACCAATATGGAAATATGTTTTGCATGACAATACATGTATAAGCCAGATCAAATTGCTTACCATCTCCCTGAGGGGGGAGGGAAGGAAAGGAGGGAGACAATTTGGATCTTATGATTCTGGAAAATGTATACTGAAAATTGCTGCCTGTAATTGGGAAAATAAAATCTATATTAAAAAAAAAAACCCAAAACCAAAAAATCCAATCTGGTACTAGCTAAGGAAAAGAGTGGTGGATCAATAGAATAAATTAGGTAATTAACACAAGGCAGTTAACATCTGTAGCAACTTAGTGTTTGATAAATCCAAAGATCCAAACTTTTGGGGAAGAACTCACTATCTGACAAAAACTGCTGGGGGGGCAGCTGGGTAGCTCAGTGGAGTGAGAGTCAGGCCTAGAGACAGGAGGTCCTAGGTTCAAACCCGGCCTCAGCCACTTCCCAGCTGTGAGACCCTGGGCAGGTCACTTGACCCCCATTGCCCACCCTTACCAATCTTCCACCTATGAGACAATACACCGAAGTACAAGGGTTTAAAAAAAAAAACTGCTGGGAAAGCAGTTGGTAGAGGCTAGGCATGGACCAACATCTCATACCATACACTGGGATAAAGTCGAAAGGGATACTTGATCTAGAAATAAAGGGTGGCACCATAAACAAATTAGGGGAAACATGAAAGTTTACCTGTCATACTTATGAATAAGGGAAGAATTTATGACCAAAAAAGACAAAGAGAACATCAGGAAAAATAAAATGGATAATTTTGATTACATTAAATTAAAGTCTTTGTACAAAGCAAAAGCCACCAAAATTGGGAAAAAATGTTTATAGCAAGTGTCTCTGACAAAAGCCTCATTTCTCAAACCTATAGAGAGCAGAGTCAAGTTTATAAGAATACAAAACACGTCCCAACTGATAAAATGGTGAAATGATATGAACAGGTAGTTCTCAGAGTATGAAATCAAAACTATTGATAGTCATATACAAAAAGTTCCAAATCACTACTGAATAGAGAAATGCGAATCAAAACAACTCTGATATATCACCTTCTATCTACGAGGATTGACTAATGTGACCAAAAAGGAAAATTATAAATGTTGCAGAGAAGGTGGGAAAATTGGGACGCAAATACAGTGCTGGTGGAACTGTGAACTGATACAACCATTCTGGAGAGCAATATGGAATCAGGCTCAAAGGGTCACAAAACTGTGCGTACCTTTGACCCAGCAGTACTACCACTGGATCTATGTCCCAAAGAGATCAGGGACAAGGGAAAAGGACCTACCTGTACCAAAATATTTTTAGCAGCTTTTTGTAGTGGTAAAGAATTGAAAACTGAGGGATTGTCCATCACTTGATGAAAGGATGAACAAGCTGTGGTATATGGTTGTAATGGAGTATTATTGTGCCGTAATGAATGATGAACAGAATGAGTTCAGAAAAACCTGAAAAGACATCTATGGACTGATGCAAAGTGAAGGGAGCAGAACCAGGAGAACAGTGCACACAGTAACAGAACTATTGTAGGATGATCCACTGTGAAGAGCTAAACCATTATCAGCAAAGCAAGTCTCCAAGATAACCCCCTGGTACTCCTGATGAAAATGTTCTCCACAGTCAAAGAAGGAACTGGATGGAAGCAGGCTGGCTTGTATTTTGTTTCCTTCATGAGATTTCTATTATACATGGGATATGTGTCTTCTATCATGACATGGGCAATATGGAAATCTGTATAACACGAAAGTATGAGTATTTCTTATATCAGACTAGCCACTGCTGGGGTGGGGGAGGGGGATAGAGGGAGAAAATCTAAATTCTAAAATGTTAAAATACAAGACTGTGGCTTTGTCAGCACTAAGCAGACCCTGAACCCCTGACCCCTAGCCTTCCACCCACCCACTGACCCCTCCAATGCCCTAAGATTAGGAAACTTCCACAGCAATACTGGTGCTCTCTGTTCTAACCTCCGAGTGCCTCCCACAGTGTCTCAGGGGAGGGCCTCACTTCCACCTGCCAGGAAGAGGCTATTTGCCACAAGCCCCTCACCCCATTTCACAGCCATGTCTGCTCCACCTCACTCTTCTAGAAGAAGCTTTCCGAGTGTTCCTTCTGTGGATCACCTCCAGATCACCCCCTTCTGTCCATGATAATCTTCAACCCCTCTTTGCCTTTCAGGACTTTTGCTACCCAATTCCCTTCCAGAAACAACCTGGGGTGGATTCTCTCATGGCCTTTAGCTCTGCTATCCAGACTCCTAGAAAAGCTGCCCATTCTTGGCCAATTCCACTCCCCTCTCCACATGCCTGTGCGATCTGGTTCCTGATCTCAACACTGGGTTGAAGCTGTCCCCTCTCTCCTCCCCCCAAAGTAACCAGTGGTCTCCCCCTTGCCCATGTTCTGGGGTCAGGGCGCCATCAGTGCTCAACCTTCCCGCTCCCTCTGTAACCTCTGCCACTGCTCACTAGGCTCTCTCAGGGTTTTCACGACATGACTCTTCTCAGGGTCTCCTTTTTCTTCTCTGACCATCCCTTGGACTTCATGACTGGGGTCCTCCTCTGCTGAGTGTGGGGGCACCCCAGCGTTCTTTTTGCTTACTTGGTGATCATACCAGTTCTCAAGGATTTAATTATCACCTCTAAGCTGGAAGGGAGTTGCAGCCCCAACCCCAGGCTCTCTTCTAAGCTCCAAAGAGATAAACGCTGGGTATATAGGAAAAGAGGCAAAAAGGCAGTGCCTGCCTTCAAGGAGTTTACAGTCCAATGGAGGAGAGAGTAAACAAACAGACCCAAAGCAAATTCCATTCCATACTGACATACAGGAAACCAAGCAAGGGAAGAATGGAATGAAGAGGCTCCAGAGGTCTTGCTGCAGAAGGTGGGAAGTCTGGAGTCTGAGTGGAAGGGAAAGAGACAGCCAGAGAACATGCTGGAAGCTAAGAAGATGGAGCGGCCAGGAGGCCACGGCAGGGGGTGAAGGAAGGGCTCCAAACACTGCAGTCCTGCTGCATCCCCTCTTCCCTACTGACCGCTTTCCACGGAACATCCTGAACACATCTCAACCTTGTTCGGTGTAATCCTGCATAAAGAGGACTCGCTGTCCTGCCAAATGTGCCTCTTTTCTGAACGACAATCCCATCCCCACCCCAGACCCTGGATTCACAACCTCACTTAGTCAGCCTCCTCCTCCCCATTCATGATCCTGTCTGTGAGATCTCCAAATCATGCCTCCTAACAGCGCCCAGCATTTACAGGGTGCCCACTGTGGGCCAGGCACTGTGCTACTAAGTGCTTTATAATAATTACTGCTTTGATGCTCATTGTCTCCATTTTGTAGATGAAGAAACTGAGGCAGAGTGTGGTGAAATGATTTTGCCCAGCATCACACAGCCAGAAAGTATCTGAGGTTGGATTTGAACTTAGATTTATCCCTGGGGACAGTCCAGCCACCCTGACCACTTAGCATTGAAACTCCTTCCTTGACACGCCAGCAACTTCCAGACCCCAAGTCACCCTTCGGCAGGAGGGCTCCCCAGTCCCCAGAGTCAGCCTTCTGTCTGCTTCTTGGTGGCTCTGTTCTGATTAGATCTAGAGAGGTGTGTAGATGGTTCCTGTCAGAAGGAAGACAGCCTCTTCCCATTATTCCTGAACCCCGAGCAGCAGGCATGCCCAGGGCCTGCAGGAACTTGATCCTGAAGAGGACTTTCCCCATTCCTTGTCTGGGGGAGCCTCTAGATTGCCTGCCCTCGGGGCTCCCTGGGACAGCTCAGAGAAGTCCTGCCTCTAGTCCTTGGCCTCCATTTAGATGGAGATGGATTCTGTCTGAACCCACCATCTAGACAAGCTGCCCTCCATGTTCAGGCCTCTCTTATTAAAAAAAAAAAAAAAAACAAGTCAGACCCAGGCTCGGAGCTGTCTGGACAGCGGAGCCGAGGCCCATAGGGCAATGCTGGCTCTTTCCTCCCCCTCCCTGTGGCCTCCTGCAATCTGTCCTCTCCTGGGTATTGGGGAAAACAGAGAAGGGGAGCCAATAGAAAGCGCCTCCCTTTCCCCCCCCCCAAGAAAGAGAAAATCTCTACATTACTGCACAACATGTTTAAGAGGCGCCGACCCAGCGTGGGGAGTAGAGAGAAGGCAGGCCTTGCTCTGAGGCGAACGGGCAAACCCAGTGTACAAGGGTCCTAATGGGTGACTTCACTAGGCAGGTCTCCTGGCTCTCACATCAGCTGAAGCCCCCTCCCCCCCCACCCGCTCTCCTAGCTCTTGGGAGAGGCAGGTGCAGGCCTGTACAGGCAGTCTTGGGACTAAATCTCCAGGAATCCAAGCTCTTATGTTTACGTATTTCTGTTAAGAATGGCTCATCATGGGGCAGCCAACTAGCATAGTGGATAAAGTACCAGCTCTGGAGACGGGAGGTCCTGGGTTCAACTCTGGTCTCAGATACTTTCTGGCTGAGTGACCCTGGGCAAGTCGCTTACTCCTGATTGCCTAGCCCTGACCGTACTTCTGATTGACAGAGAAGGCAAGTCTTAACACACAGATGCAGGTTCCTCCAGGCTGGGGATAGGGAAGGGTCTCCAAGTAACTGCTGCTCTTGAGCCAAGGAGTGAGCTCAAAACCTTCGTGGCTGGGCTTTCCCGCCTCTCTGGGGGTTGGTTAGAAAATGGCACCTCTCTGGCCCTCCCGAAGCCGGGCAGGAGAGGGAGCGTGCTGCCCTTCCCTAGGGAGTGCCTGGGGGAGGACCTGGAGGAAGCCCAGGTACAGCTTCTTAAAGCGGGGTGACACTGCACGAGAAATGGCATTCGGAGAGGGAGTCTCGGCCCCGAGAACGACTGTCCGAAGGAAGCCTTCAGAGGAGCGGGTCAGTCCTGCTCAGGAGCCGCCGCGTTCTTGGGAGAACTGGCTGCTGGTAAGCTCGGAACTAACGGGAAGCCTCAGTGAGCAGAAGGGCCGGGAGCCCAAGAGTGAAAGCGAGGCCTGCTGGGGGCACCCGGGCCTCACTGAGGTGCTCTGTGCCCTCCCATTAACGCGCTCCACAGCCCAAGCCTGGTTTCAATCAAAAGGATTTCAAAGCACTCCACATCATTATGATACACCTTCTTTCTCAGAACTGATATTAAAAATTGGTTCCAAGGTAGAAGAGCAGAAAGGGCTAGGCAGTGGGGGTTAAGGGACTTGCCCAGGGACATTGGGCTAGGAAGTGTCTGAGGCCACGTTTGAGCCCAGGACCTCCCGTCTCGGGGCCTGGCTCTACGCACTGAGCCACCCAGCTGGGCCTTCTCTGGACGCTCTTGACCTGTGTGATGGGGGCCTGGATGGGGAGGTCTCACTAAAAGGCAGGCCAGGCCAGTCCTCCTGACTTGGTGACATGTCTGACATGCGTGAGGTTGCAGCCTCACTGGGGTGACCCACAGACAGGCGTGCCATTCGGGTGCCCCTTCGGTAGCTGGGCACAGTCTCGGCAGCCCTGGCACTCCCTCCTCTGCCAGGGTTCCAGGTTTGGCTCTAAACGTTCCCACACGCAGCTGACAAGAGGAAGAAAGTTCTCTCCCTTCTCCAGAGCCGGCTGCCCCCCAGCCCGGCACACCGTGGCCAGAGCCCGGACAGGCGGCAGGGATTCGGGGAGGGGCAGCTCCCCCTGGTGGCCGCCAGGAGGAATGCGGTCCAGAGCAGCCTTGCTGCCTTTTGCCCTGGTAAAGCAGACTCTGAAGCGCACTTGGCCTTGGGCTATGCGGCGAGTCCAGCCAAGCGCCATCAGCAGAACCAGAAAATCACCAAAGAGCTCTCCTGCCTGCCTGCCCACCCGCTGGGAGGGGCCCCCCTGCTGCCAGCCCGGGGCTCGCTGGGCTCCTGGCTCTTCCCTGGGGGAGGCGTCTCGGGGAGGGGAGGGCTTGGGAAGGGCACACGTGTTTTCTCATTCGCTCACTCATCAAAGATTTCTGAAAAGGAAAGGCTTCAATCACCTCTGTAGCCTAGCAGAGGTAGATGGCAAAGCGAGAGCCACAGAGGACGTCGGGTGGGCCTTCTCTCCTAACGCAGCCCAAACTGTCGTGTGTCCTAACAAATGGGCAAATCTGAACTTCTCTGAAGGCACTGAAGGGGTCTATGCTGCAGGGCCTGTATATGCCCTTTGGGCTTGGCACAGTGCCCGGCACACAGCCCCTCTCTCTGGGCACCCCTGACTTCGGGCATGCTGCTCTCCATTTGTTCTTCTCCACTCCCTCAACGTAAGTTCCTTGGCTCCCTCTGCTCTCCCACTTGCTTGCTCGTGGGCCCATAGGACCCTTTCAGCTCAAACAGAGAGCAGGACTCACTTTGAATCCAGGAAGTGCTTGCCAAGCCTCAAAAGGGCAATCATCTCACTGTAACAGAAACCAGTCACTCCAGAGGCCCCAGACCCAGGGCCATACTGGGCACTGTAATGCCCACCTGGATCTGAGAAGCCCACAGCCCAGTCTTGTACTCACGGGGCTGGTGGCATCCTTTCCTAGGCTGCCTTTGCTGTTGAGGCTGCCAATCTCCGTCTGGGAGCTGGACTGAGACATTCCTTCAAAGAAGGGCCTACAAGGAAGGAGAAGGGCCAGCATCAGTGCTAGGAAGGGAGGCTGGTACCCTGGAAGGCCACAAAGGAAAGGCTTCAGGGACATCTGCCTAAAGAGAAGAAGGCTGGAGGGGGGCCTGGGGCCAGCGGGGGGGGGGGGGCAGCTCTTACAGGACCTCTCATGAGATGGAGAGAGGGGAGGCTTACTAAGGGTCTTCTGCTAGGAAGGCCTGGAGTGTCCTGGGCATTGCAGAGGGGCAGCGGCCTCAGGGCAATGCTTGTGCCCCTCAGGCTGTCCAGGCATGGGTCTGGGGATTAGGGGAAGCAGGTGGGCAGGCCCTCCAAGGGGCACTCAGACCCACTTGAGCTTGGGCTTGGGTGTGCTCAGGACACTCTCGGTCTCTTCCATCTCGGGGCCACTGTCACTGGGGTTGTACATCTCCAGACTGTCGTACAGCTCATCCAGGTCCTCTTCTACTTCCCGGATCTGCTCTCGCGAGACGTGCTCCAGCCCAAAGCCCACCTGTGGGCCAAGAAACCTACAATCAAGGGCTTCATCTGTGCCTGGGCAGGGAAGTGCCCCGAGAGGCACTGCCTGAGGCATAACGGAGAGTGCGAGGGAACCCTGCCACTTAGGATTCTGTCAAAGCAAAGGACTCAGGCTAGATGCCTTGTGAGGCCTGTCTGGCTCTAGGAGCCTTGGCTGGCGCTGCTCCGTCTGGAGAGGTCATCTAGCCTGGTCCTTTGACCTCAGAGGAGGCCACAGAGGCAGGCAGAGAGGGTCAGTGACTTGTTAAGAGAGCCAACAAAGTAGGAACGGCATATCCCAGGCCAATGACTCCCTTTGGTTACAAACTTGGGGAGAGAGAGCGAGTCAGGAATCTCCAGGCAACTGCTGGTGGCCTTTGGGGACTCCTTTCAGAGGACGGTGGGATGAGAACATGCGGGTGTCCTTCCAGAGGGAGCAGGTCAAGCAAGGCCATGCTAACATCTGACCTTGTTTATGTGCTACTATCAGTTCTGGAGAGAGGAGGAAGCCATCACAGCTTTTTCCAGGGGACTCCAAATTCCCTTCCTACAATCCTTTGGGAATCCATCCTGCCCAACCCTGATTAGGAGTTAGACCAGAGGGGGGGGCGGGGGGCCACAACATACCTCATCAGAAACTTTAAACCGCTTCAGCAGGGCCACAAACTTCTGTTTGATGTTGGGTTGCTGCAAGGACACAGGGAGCAAGCATCACCAGACAGCACTGCGAAGGCATGCATGAGGGCCAGGCATTCGTCTCCTGGGCCCAAACGGGGCAGGGGCTGCCGCGGTCTTGAGAGTTGGCGAGCCTTCAGCAAGGACCAATCTGGGGGTGCCTTGGAGATCCTGTTCTCCTACACCGAGGGCACCCCAGGACCCAGCAGGCTATCGTGGGCTCAACAAGGGTGAGGAAGAGGGGGAAGGACAGCTGGGAGGCCTGGGATTTCTGGGCGTGTTGCCGATGCCAGGGCGATGCCAGGGAGACTCAAGCTTTGAGACGGGCAATTCCACCTCCCTGGCTGATCCGCGGTGCCTCAGGGTGGCTCTGCTCATAGAAAACACTAAACAATGCAGGTTAAGAAGGCTTGCTGGGAATGAGCTTCAGGGAGCCTTGGGGCAAAGATGAGGCTGAGGTACTTCTGAGGGGACCCCTCCAGGCTCCAGGCGCTCTCAGGCTGCTGACCTCTCCAGATGGAGCTGCGGCCACGGCAATCCAGCCCCAGCACTGGCTCAGCACAGCCACTTAATAAACAAGGAGCGCAGAAGTTGTGCCCTACAACAGGCGGTGAGCTCTTCACCAGAGAAGACCCTGCATGCAGGCCCAAGCCCCGTCTTCTCCCTCTGTGGAGAGGCCGTGCGTGACCTCTGAGACGGATGAAGGGCCGGAATGGGGGCAGGGAGGGCGCAGAGGGGCTCACCCTGGTGATGGCCGAGGCAGAGGTGAGTTTCCTCCGGGTCTTTTTCACTTTGCGCAGATCCTCGTCCTCGTAGAACAAGTCCTAATGGGAGAAGAGCGTCACCTCCCCCTGCCCGCTTCCTCAGGGACCTCAGGTGCCTGGGGGGTTGGGAAGGGGGAAGTTACCTGCCCATGTAAAGGGTCATCGCTCCCTTCCTGCTCTGATGAGAAGCTCTCTTCCTCCTCTTCAGAGTAGTTATCGATATCAGGAGAACGGTCTGGGGGCAAACACTGTAGTGAGGCCAGGGCTGAGGCACCGAGACCCCTGGGGACAGCACGGGCCAGCTGGAGAGGCTGCTCTTGTGGGAATTGGCAGGGAAGGCTGAACGGTCAGTCGCCGAGAGGGAGGTCTTTCTGGAGACTGTTCTAGTCTGACCAAGGGGAAGGCCCCTCTGCAAAACTCTTACCAGACAGCTTAGCCTTGATTCCCTCTTGGTCGATGGGCTGGCTTGACAGGGAGTAGATCTTGATTTCAGCCACAGGAATGGAGACGTCCTTCACGCTGCTGTGCAGGCCGAGCACCAGGGCACCTTCGCTGGGATGCTGCATGACCTGGGGTGGGGGGAGGAGGAGGAGTGAGGGCAGCTCAGGAGAAGGTCACAAGCCATGGGGTCACCACTTGCCCCTCTCATTGTAGGGACGAGGACCAGCTCCTGCCTCTAATTCTAGCACACACACAGCACACAGCAAGCCCCAACCTGTGACCATAAAGAACTGAAGCACCTAACAAGTGTGGCGGTGCTGGAATGACCACGCCAAACCCCTGAGTTCTGAGTGACGGCGACATCCATCCCACCATGCCCCAGCTGCATACGCTCCCGAACACACCAGTCAGGGCTCTGGGCTCTGCCGAGGGCCTGCCTGGCCTCCTCTCACCTCCGCCATGTTGATCAGCCCCACGGCCAGCGTCTTGTAGCCAAGGATCGTCCGGTTCTTGTAACGCTTTCGCCTTTGCAGCATGATCTGAAGCTTATTGGCATCGCGCTTAAGGAAATGAGGGTACTGCCAAGGGCAAACAAGAGCCACAGGATGGCAAGTGAGCAGGGGGTGGTGCGGGGCTGCAGGGGCAGAGCCTAAGTCTGGGCTCAGGACTTCTGCCTCCATCCTGTGCTGATGACAAGAGAGGAATCTGGTGAGGGGATGGGATGGAGAGGAATGGCAGCCTGGGGGGCCAGGGATGGGGGCAACGACTGTCTGTGATATGGGGAAGTGAGCAAGGAGGCCAGCCTGAGTAATTCACTTTCACTGAGCATGGAGGGATAATGCCTCCAGTGCTGATAAGAAGCAATAGAGAGAAAAATGCCATCTTGTTTGGAGGGGACTCTTGTTCAGGGATCTGCTGGACCTGCTTGAAGGTCCTGGAAGCCCCTTTTCACTCCTGAGATGCTGAGAAAACAGTAAGGTTTTCAGCAGCCTCAGCTGAATGGAAGAGAGGGGTAATGAGGCAACCACTGCTCAGAGAATTTAGACTTTAGACCATGGTTGAAACCAGAGCAATGCTAAGTTCCTGGCCAGGGATGGTATCTACCCAGAGAGACGAAGGACTCCAGTGAATGCACTGAGCATCGAGGATCCCCACCATTTGAGAGAGGCACACGTCAGGCTGCAGGATGGGGGTCAGACTTTTTCAGACAGGCCAGTGGGGGAATTTGTTTGTTTAATTATGTAGACTGATTTTTTTTTCCTTCTCTCCCTCCCCAAAATGGGAGGGCAGGGAGGGGACTAGTAGTTGAGACACAAAAGACTCATGGGAGACAGAATTCAAGAGAGAAGCCAGGAATAAAACCTGTGCCCTCAGAAGCCTGCAGATCTCTAAAGAGCTCTAACTTTGACTTCCTAAGTGTTACTGAGCCTTGGTAAGACGAGGCACAATCTAGAGCATGACTCTACCAGTGTGGCCCTGATTCTAAACCAAGAGTACGGGTAAATGTGGGGTGGCACTGAAGCCCGGTGTCAAATATCGCCTCTTCTGAGGAGTGGCATGCTGGGCTGGGGAGAGCCCTGGCCTTGGAGTCAGAGAGGACTGGGCATCTTCCTGCGCAGGCCACCCTGTAGGGAGTTTCAAGGATTTTTCAAAGGAGAGCAATTAGAATGGTGAAGGGCCTCTAGTTCATGCCATGTAAAGATCTGAAAAAATTGGGGGTGATTAGCCTAAAGACTGCTTGAGGGGTGCAGTAGCAGCCTTAAGCATCTGTAGGGCTGTCTTAGGGAAGAGAACTCACTAACCTGGTTCTGCTTGGACTTAGGGAGGAGAATTAAGATCAGTGGGTAGGAGAGGCACAAGCTGCTTCCAGAGCAGCCGAGCTCCCAAGGGTGGATGCCCACCTATTAGGAGGGAACAGAGGGGGAGCCTTGCTTAGGGATAGGGGGAACAGTGGCATGGCAAGCCTTGTTTTTTAGCCTCTTGTCCATCTTAGTGTCTCCTTTTACTGGTGAAGGTGGTGCCTGCTCTTAAGTGCCAAAGTAAGGCCATAAATGTCCCATCTCAATCAAAATGGTCTCGAGGGGACAGAAGAGTGCCTATAATATATGTACAATAAACTAAGGATAGGACTTCTTTAAAAAAAATTTTAAACCTTTACCTTCCATCTTAGAATCAGCACTATGTATTGGTTCGAGGGCAGAAAAGTGGAAATGGCTAAACAAAGAGAGTTAAGTGACTTGTCCAGGGTCACACAGCTAGGAAGTTATCTGAGGCCAGATTTGAAACCAGGACTAAATTCACTAAGCCACCTAGCTGCCCCTAGTAGAGGGTTTCTTAATTTAAGGCCTATGAACTTATTTTTTAAAAAATTTGGATTACAGTCATTTAATATAATCAACATGTTAAAAAAGTATAACCCTTATTCTGAGCTGAGTCCCTAAACTTCCCCAATCTGCTGCTTGGGGAAGGGAGGGGGGCAGTCCATGCCTCAGAACAGGTGACAAGCCCTGGGCTTTGTAGGTTATCACCTGGAGAGAGAAGGTTAGCTGAAGCTCCGTCTCTGCCAGGCCGCCAGCTGGAAGAAGGATCTCATTGGACCGAAGTATCCTTTTTGAGCCCTGAAATAAAGTCAGAACCTGTTATGGTCAGCTTATGGAAATCATACCAGAAGAATGTTTAGCATTATAGATCCAGACTGGGCAAAGAGCCTTCTCAACCCCTATCAAGCCTCAGGGCACCCCTGAGAATCACAGAAGAGATCCCTGGCAGCAGGGAGGCTCATCCAAAGCCCCGTCTCTGCTGTCCCTTTCTTAACAGGGCTCTGAAGGGACCCATGGATTTCCCTTCCTTTTCCCCACATCCCAGGGTTTACACTCATCTCTTCTTGAAAACTTTTACGTATATTCTTCCCATTTGAGAATCAGCTCAAATGCTACTTCTCACTAGCGTCTGTGTTGGAATAGTGAGCCTCCAAAATGTTTTTAGAACTAGTCTGGGAAAAAGAAGCTGAGGGCCTGAACTCCAGGAGGAGCATAGTCTGTGGTGGTCTATGTCAAGGGCACCCACGGACCACTCAGCACACTGTGCCTATTGGTCAAGTGAGGGACCCCTCATTGGGGGGAGAGAGCAATGTGGGACATGGGGCTTACTGCTCTTTGCAGACTCAGGCCTGGAGGCAGTTCGGCTCCTAATGATTTGGGAAGTCCTTTGATTTCTCATCTCCCAAAATATAGTTAAAAGGGGTTGGCAGACATTAGAAATGCAGACTCAACACAGCCTAGACTCAGGAACTCTTTGTCTGACCACCCAGAATCCTGCCATCCACGTTCAGTGAGTCCTCGCCATAGATGGCTGAGATGCTGGGGTCTAGCCTGCTCCAAAACCTCTGTGAGGTCACTCAATCACTAATGTATTCAGCCTCCTCCCTCTTGGCTCTGCCCTCTGGGCCAAGTCCCATTCCTACAAGCCCCCTTAGTGTTCTCTTCCTTTGATCAGTCTTCATGTGTCCCAACCTCGAGGCCTGGTGCTAGGACAGAACAGAACACTTCTGATGGCGGAGGCCCCGCAAACCATTGCTTCCTTATTATTTAGGAGCCACGACCCTCTTAACATAGCCCAGGGCTGAATCTGAGCTGGACACTTTACATTTACCTCAACTGATTTCATCTTTTTAGATTTGGCCCAGGCCTCTAGCTGGTCAGGATGCTCATCCCTTCTAGCTTCCTTCTCAGCCGTGTCGGCTGCACAGGTGATGAACAGGCACAGTCTATGCCTTTACCCAAGTCCCTGAAGCTGACCCCTCTGATCTTTTCACTGCCACCATTCCAGCAGGAGCTGTGGTCGAGGACTGGAGGGAGCCCAGGAACGTCTGGCCTTCCCCAGGCCCCAGGCTAAGCTGATCACTTGGAATCTTATCAAGCTGACTGATTCAGGCTTGGATACCCCATACCTCCCTCACTGGCCTCTCCCTGTAGCCCAGAGGGCTGAGCCCCAAACTCTTCTCAAAGCCTGTCAGTTAAGTCCCCCTTATCATGAGCAGCTCAGTTCAGCTTGGGGTCTCCTGGTACCTCCTTCATCCCATCCCCAGGTTTAAGCCTTCACCCTGTGCCCACTTCAATAAGACCAAGACTAGCTCTCCCCTTCTTCAGTAAAAGTGAAACCACAAAAGGCTAGAAAAAGACAGAATCGGATCCATCTTCCAGGATGGTCACCTTATTTGTTGTAGTGTAATGCAAAGATGCAATAAAGGCTTTTGCCCTTGCAAAAGTTAACTGAAAACTTCTGGCAGTTAAACCTTAGAATCCCGTGAGAAAGTTCAGTTGGTTCCAGAGGCTTGAGGAGAGCAGAAGGATCAACCGGAGCTCTGCCTTTGGCTTTCGGCGTTGCTTTTGGCCTGTGCCTTGTCTCTGGACAATTTGAACTTAGCTAATTTTCTTTGGACCTCTCCTGGGCCTTTTCCATATTATTCCCCTGTTACCTTTCCTGTGTTTTCCTGTGGGCTCTGGGAGGAAGGGCAGCTTTTGGGTTTTTAGTGAATAGACTTTGTGAGATTAGTTTCCCCACAGGCAAGTAGGACATCCTTGAATCAAACTATCCCTTACTTTATTGATTTAATATACCCTCTAAGAGCAGCCAAATCTTCCCTGGCCGAGAGAGCAGGTTCTCTCTCAGTCTAACCCATTCCTGTGACCCACCCCCATCTTGAGTTTCTCCCTAGCGGCTGTCAGAAACCCCAAACCCTTCTCTCCCTCTGACTAACCCTGAACATTAGTAAATCCCCTTGTTACCTAATCAAACCCTCTGGTGAATCATTGTGTTGAAGAATTATCAGAGGTTGAAGGGGAAAGAATTATTCTCTTTTATTTCCTGAGGGAACTGGAGGCATCCATCTTGGGAGGAAGTAGTTGCCAGATACTTCTTCCTGGATACTTCCTCCTGGATCCTCGTCAGTTTCAGTAACAGGGAGAAGCCTTGTGACTCCTCCTTTGAGGATTTGAGAAACTGACAAGAAAGCCCTCAACTCAGATTTAAACCATTTCTGACTGGCCCTATTTCTTGTGTCTGTAGAAGTACCTTTCCTGCCTGGAAGGGTTCAACCTATTTCCCCCCAGTGTCCTCTGTCTCTAGCCCGAGTGTCTAGTCTGTGTTAGCTACCTCTCCTGAATACTTCACCTGTACCCTTGCCATTCAAATACTGCCTTGTCCATTCCTCCCTAAACTTAGCCATTCATTTCATTCCTCCTCCTAATTCCTACCTCACCTTTATTCCTTTCTTTGACCTAAAGATTCAGAAGATTACACACATTTTTTTGATAACAGTAGCCAGTGTGGGCTGTCATGCTAAGTGCTAGACATGAAAGTACTCAGTGTTTGGGGGAATGCTAAGAGCCTCAGCAGGACAACCTCAGCTCCTTTCCCAAGAGCCAATGGAAAAAAAAATGCCTGGCATTCTATGGAAGGATCTGTTCTTCACAGCCCATCACTAGGGAGAATGACATGTATAAATGGTGTATAAACTGTAGGTGCCCATTTTGCCTGGATGGGTGTAAGTGTTTCTGGTGGGCACGCTGCTGAGGATGCCAGAGACCTCTGAGGAGCTCAACCCATCAGCCCTTTGGCATTCATTCAATCAGTTACTGAGAGGGGGCAGCTGGGTGGCTCAGTAGATTGAGAGCGAGGCTCTAAGATGGGAGGTCTGGGGTTCAAATCTGATCTTAGACACTTTCTAACCCCCATTGCCTAGCCCTTACTGCTACTGTGCTTTAGAACTGATACACAGTACTGATTCTAAGATGGAAGATAAGGATTCAAAATCAAAACCAGTTATTGAGCACCTACCAAATGCACAGAAGCGCACACTAAGTAGGGTAGCATCCAGGACTGCCCATGTATATACATGTCCCTTTACAAGTTACAGATCAGCTTCTACTGCAAGGAGTCAAAATCCAGCTGAAGGAGTTAAATGGAGGGCAAAGTGGGTTTAAACAATTCGAGCTGGACTAGCTTTACTTAAACCACAGAGATCTGCCCAAGCTGCAGAGGTGCCAGAGGAGATGTATAAATCACATTTATTCCCAGGCTTCATTTTCTGACTTAATGAGCTGATGGTAGTTTCCCAGGATCAGAGAGGACATGGGACTCTGGGGATTGAGAAATGGATTGAGAGGCTGCTCGGTTCCATCAGTGCTGCTCAAAGGGCTCCCAAGATCCCCTGATGTCTGGAACTTGCCTCTTCAAGCCAGACACATGGCCTAGGGGACAGGCTGCCAATGTCCTGTCCACCTTTAACTCTTAAAATCACAGGTCACAGAGTTTTGACACGTTCTGTGTACCCCCCCTTAAGAAAGGGACTCTTCAGGCCTGTGAAATTTTCAGATACTAAATAAGGATGTACTAACTGACCAAAAATGAATGTTGTGGGCATAGAGAAACATGCTGACAGGTCTCTTCTGCTTTGATTCATTCCATCACTAATCTGCTCTCAGAAGTTGAAACTCTCTAACCCAGGATGGGTTCTTCTCCAGGTCTGATAGATAAAAATGGGGAGAATTACAGAATGATGGAATCTCTGAGGCAAAAGGAAGCTCAGAGGCCATCTAGTCTGACCCAGGCCTGACAAACAGTCATCTAGCTTCTGGAGGTCTCCTGAGAGAAGAATACAATGAGGCAGCCCATTCTGCTTGGGGGCAGGCAACTCTTTTTGTTATAAAGTCCTCCCTTATGGGACCTGAAATATCCCTTCTCTTCAAGTCCTCTTCTTAGTTGTACCCTCTAGGGCCCACTTCCCCTTCAGAGACAGTGCCCCTGGCCCACCCTTTTCAATAACAGATACACCCTGAGCCAGGAAGAGGAGGAGAAGGAAGAGGAGAAATCCTTTCTCACTTCCACATCCAAAGTCTTCCCTGCCTTCCTCTAT
Source organism: Gracilinanus agilis (assembly GCF_016433145.1). Lineage (NCBI taxonomy): Eukaryota > Metazoa > Chordata > Mammalia > Didelphimorphia > Didelphidae > Gracilinanus > Gracilinanus agilis. The sequence goes on along the minus strand of NC_058135.1, from coordinate 290,299,285 downwards.
CACGTAGCAACCTCTTCTCCTTTGGGGAGGGTGTTGAGTGCTGATGGTTCACTCTCTCTGTCCTGATCCTGGGGGCTGCCACAGGATCTCCTGGCCTCCAGGTCATTCTCCCTCGTTTCCCAAGGAGCCCTGGCTCAGTCTTCTTCTCTGTCCACAGACCCAAGGACTTCAAAATCCATGATGACTGCCCCTCAAATACGATGGCTTCTAGTTCATTAAAGACCTTAACCTGGTTCTCTTCTGGAGAGCAATTTGGAATTACACTTATAGGGCCATAAAACTACATGCCCTTTGATCCAGCAATTCTATTACAAGGTCTATAACCCAAAGAGATGAAAAGGACCTATGTATATATTTATACAGCAGTTCTTTTTGTGGTAGCAAAGAAGTGGAAATTGAGGGGCTAAGTTGTAGTGTATGATTGTAGAGGAATTGCCATAAGCAATGACAAAGAGGACAATCACAAAAAAACCTGGAAAAGACTTGTCTGAACTGATGCAGAGGGAAGTGAGCAGAACCAGGAGAATGTCATACACAGAAATAGCAAGAATGTATAATGAAGGGCAGCTGGGTAGCTCAGTGGATTGAGAGTCAGGCCTAGAGATGGGAGGTCCTAGGTTCAAATCTGACCTCAGACACTTCCCAGCTGTGTGACCCTGGGCAAGTCACTTGACCCCCATTGCTTACCCTTACCACTCTTCTACCTAGGAGCCAATACACAGAAGTTAAGGGTTAAAAAAAAAAAAAAAGACTGTATAATGAGCAATTGCGAATGACAGCTCTTCTCAGCAATATGATGATGCAAGACCATCCCAAGGGCCACAGGATATAAAATTTGCCTCCAAAGAAAGAACTGATGGAGTTGGAATCTAAACTAAAAGCACACCATATTTCACTTTCTTCATTTTTTTTTTGAGCTCTCTTCTACCAAAGGACTAATATAGAAAAATATTTTACATGATTGCACACATGATTGCCAAACCCTTTGCAAATATGTGTGTTATTAATTCATGTAAAAATGTATTTTTTAAATGAATCTTTTTTTTTAAAGACCTAGTACTGGTACTAATATTGGGTCTATATCCCAAAGAGACAAAAACAAACAAACAAATAAATAAATAAAAAGGAAAGGGCTTGTTTGTGCAAAAATATTTATGGCTGTGCTTTTGGTGGCAAAGAATTAGAAACTGAGGGGATCTCCCTCAATTGCAGAATGGCTTAACAAGTGGTGGTATATGATGGTGATGGAGTACTATTGTGCTATAAGAGACGATGAGGATGATTCAGAAAGAGCTGGAAAGACCTACATGAACTGATGCAGAGTGAAATAAGCAGGAAAACATTGTACACAGTAACTGTAATAGTGTGGAACAATCAAACATGAGAATTTCCTACTCTCAGCCATATAATAATCTAGGACAATTTTGAAGGATTTAGGAGAATGCTCTCTAACTGCAGAGAACTGTTGGAGCAGAAATGCAGATGAAAACATTAAAAAAAAGATTCATTTAAAAAATACATTTTTACATGAATTAATAACCTGCTCCTCCTACTACCCCACAATTGAACAAAAAGCTCTAAAAACTGAAAACATAAACAACACACAGGCCAGCAGAACAGCCCCAATACTGACTGTCCCTTATCTGGTAGAGAAGGGTGAGCTTCATCCTTAAAAACCTGGGCTCCTGTTTCATCACAGCCCCCAACCATGAGTTCTAAGGCAGGCAATAAGTCAGCTCAGGGAAAGAGCCCAAGGCCTGGAGCTGGGAAGCCTGGCCTTCAGATTCTGCCTCACATACTTCTCTGGCTAGGTGTCCATGAGCAGCCTTAGCTTCCTCATCTGTGAAATGGGATTAACAAAAGCAGTTACTTCAAAGGGAGGGTGTGAAGGACAAATGTGATATTTGCAAAGGGTTCTTGGCAAATGTCGAAGTGTTATAGAATTATCACACATTAAGAATTATTCAAGTCTTTCAAAGTTGTATTCCTCTAAAATGCTGTCATTGTGTCCCTCTGCATCAACTCACACTGGATCTTCCCAGTTTCCTCCAAAACGGTTTACTCTTCTTATGGAGTGATAACAGCCCTTTACATTTATATGTGATCATCTGTTTAGCCATTTTCCTAACAGGAAGACACCCCCTTGGTTTCCAGTTTGCCTACTACAAAAAGAGCTGCTGTTGATGTTTTTGTACAAATAAGAGTGACAGCGCCGCCCCCCCCCCCCCACGGGGGGCCAAAGGACACTGGCACGGGGTTGTAGGGACCTTGTAAGATTCATAGGCTGCCTGGGTTTGCTATCATTAATCAGCATGGGACTGAGTTAGGAAACTCACCACAAACTAGCGATGTGACTGTGGGCACTTACCCACTGTGTTCACATGTGTAAAATGGGGATAGCACCTTCTCTGATGGCCAGACACAGAGGTCATATGAAATAAAGGTAAGTGCTCTGAAGTGCTGTGACACAACCTGTCCCTGCTGAGGCCAAAGCAAGGTATTAACAGAAAAGTCAGCTGGCAAAGTCAAGGCCCAACGGCTTTGGAAGAGAGCCCTGGAACCATCCTTGGGGTATTCACTGATCTCCACAGGGCTTCAGAGGCCAGGTGGGATCTAGGAGTCGTCCCATCAACCAAGGAATATCTATAATCACTTTCAGTTTCTTAGAAAGGAGGTGCCAGAAAATTCAGAGTATTACTGTTATTACTGTTTGGGAAAACATAAAATTGTACAGGATGATGTTAAACATTTAATCAAGAAACAAATGAATTTTTTTTTTTAGCAAAAGTCTTCAAATTTGGGGGTAGCAAGAACAGCAGGAAGCTCCTACAAAACATACCAAGATTGTCTGCTTTGGAAAGCAGTGCCTTTTAGTATAAGGAATGATTCCCCAAAACTGAAGCTCAGTCTGTGGTCTGAAAAATGAATGTGTGGCCAGTGAGAGAGGAACAGAAAGACCAGGAGGAGCTTTCTTACCCTCCGTATCACCTTTCACACATTTTGTAACCTGTAGATTTAGGGAGGGCTCCCCAAACTTAGAGAAAATTGTGCAGGGAGCCCACCTGGAGATTCAGATGTACCTGGAGGGAATAATTACAATTTCATTTTAGAGTCATAACATGAACACTCAATAATGATAAAGTATTTCTTGAAACCTCAGACAGGGCAGGATTGCAATGTGCAGCTCACATGTTCTAGGAAGAAGCAACGTGGCGACATATAGGACACACTTGGCTCCCACTGGCCCACCAGAAAACAGACCTAATGACCCATAGGAGAAAATTGTTTTTTCCCCAAGTGAGCTGCTATTATTCTATTGAGTTCAGTAAAGCATCCCTTAGATAATTTGGTTAGTATAGCATTGAAAAGTGTTAATTAATTGGGTGGCAGGGCCCAGCCATGAGCACTGACTGTTCCTCCAGCTGTGCAAGTTGTTCTTTATTTCTTTAAGGAGGACTTTGTAACTACTCTACAGATACTTGTGTACTTTGGAAGAGTGATACTCAGATGCATCCGGCATTTTGTAGTTATTTGGAATGGGATTTCTCTGTTACTATCTCTTGCATTTTGTAATTATATAGAAATATTATGGATTATTTTTGGAAGGAGGGATTATTTTGTTACCTGCAACTCTTCTGAAGCAATTATCTTGATGGGTATTTGTGCTGATTCCCTGGGATTTCCCATATACTGTCAGAAAGTAGGGATAGTTTTCAATCTTGACCTATCATTATTGCCTTTAATTTCTTTCCCTTGACTTATTAACATTGCTAGCATTTCCAGAACTATATCAAGTAACAGGGCAAAGAGCAGGCATCCTTGCTTTTGTTGTTCTTGTTCAATCATGACCCTAAAGACCAGAGCATGCTGGGCCCTTCTAGCCTCTGTGGTCTCCTGAAGTCTGTCCAAGTTCACGTTCACTGCCTCCATGCTTGCCATCTTTTTCCCAGCTGTCCCCTTCTCCTTTTGCCTTCCATTTCTCCCGATATCAAGGTCTTTCCCAGTGAGTTTTGTTTTCTCAGTAAGTGGCCAAAGTACTTAAGCTTTAGCTCTTGTAACTGACCTTCCAAAGAACAATTTAAATTAACTTCTTTAAGTACTGACCCATTTGATCTCCTTGCTCTAAAGGGCCTCTCAAAAGTCTTCTCCAGCACCACAATTTGAAAGTGTCGATTCTGGGGTGTTCAGTCTTCTCCCCAGTCCAATTCTCCCAGCCATTCACTGCTACTGGATTTTAATGATACAAACCTTTGTATATTGTTGCTTAACTTCTGAAGTAATCAGTAAAGGTTCTAGAAAGCAGACTTTCTAACAGGCAGAAGGACTGAAGGAAGTGGAAGGAAAAGACAGGTGGAGCCTGCAGGCATTCTCCTGCGTGCCACAACTAAGTCATCTGTTTCAATCCTTCACCTTGATGCAGCCAAATTTAATTTCAGCTGCCTGGGCCAGGGGTTGATTCCACTGTAAACTCCTTCCCTGCAAAGTCCATTTCTAGGGATCTCAAGGAGCCTGGCATCTCCTTGTCACACTCCACACATGTGCCCTGTGCAGGCGGCCAGATCTTCTCCACTTCTCCCCCAAGAACTCTATCTAGTTCATTAACAAACATTTGTTCCGTGCTTACTATATTCTAGGCTTGGTGCCAAGAAGAAACACAAGCAAAAAGAACCATGGTCCCTACCCTTAAGGAGCTTCCATTCTAAAAGGGAAGACACCACCACAAAAGAATAAAAAAAAGGAGGCTCTTGGACAAGTCCTCCACCTTCCCATCTTCCAGAGGAAGGGGTCCCGGGGCAGAGAATAATTCCTAACCTGCATCAGACACCCAGGAGCCCTGCTAGGCCTCATTTCTCTCATCTGTAAAACGAGGAGAGGGGGACTTAATGACCCCTGTGGCTCTAATTCTAAACCATTTCCCAACATTTCTATGTCTTCCTGCCTTGTCTTTGTCGGGTCAAAGAACTACAGGAGATGGGATTTTGCTATCATGGAGGTGGCCTCGGCCCTAACCCTACTTCACTTCAGGCTGGCACCAGAAGTCACGTGCCCTCTTCCAACCATCTCCCAGCTAGTCTTCAGGTACCAGAATGGGATTAACTGGAGGCCTGGAAGCTCCATAGACCTTGTTCTGGGAAAAGGTCACATCAAAGGAAATTGTCCCTTAGACTACTTTTCTTACAAGTCCCTCAGAATCAGAGAAATGCAGACTTGGAACAACTCAAGGAATTGTTCTTTCGGGAGCTTAGCTGCTCACCAGGCCAATTCATACCTGAAAAGGAGCCTGCACTATTGGATGCCCCAAGTGGTCATCTGGCTTCTACCTGAAGACCTCTGACGGTGAGGAGCCTGCCAGCTCCTGGCATGATCCATCCTCCTCCAGACGACCCTGATCATGAGGAAAGTTTTCCCTTTGTGGCTAAACAGAACAAGGAGAACCTCAGTTTTCTTCCCTGTTCCATCTTCCTAAATACAGGCATACCCCAGGCTATTCTAGAGCCTCCTTCTCTCTCTGTCTCTGCTCTCATCAGCCCCAGGGATCCAATGAGCACTGGTAAGCTCTGCATCCAGCTCTGTTCTCTCCCATGAGCTCTAGGCCAGCATCACCAAGACCTGGTAGACATTTCCAATTGGATGCCCTACTGACACCACAAACTTAAAATAGCCAAAACACAACTGAGTGTTCTCCTCCCACAAACCCATCCTTCTTCCTCTAGACTCCTGTATGTCTGTTGAGGGCATTGCTATCCCTAATTTCCCCTCATAACACCACATAACATGTGAAGCACCTGGATGACACAGTAGATGAGGACTGGGCCTGGATTCAGGAATATCTGGGTTCAAATTCAGCCAGAGACTCTTAATCACCGAGTGACCCATGGCAAGTCATGTAACCCAACCTGCCTCAGTTTACTCAACTGTAAAGTGGGGATAATAATGGCATGTACCTCGCAGGATTGTTATGAGGATAAAATCAGGTAATAATCAGCACAGTGCCTGGCATATACATGGTGCTTAACAAATGCTTAAAATGACCACAATCACGGGACAGTCACTCTCCTAGTCCAGGTCCATCTCATCTCTTACCTGTACAGCAGTGGCCTCATCATCTATCCAGCCTCCCACCAGCTGCCAAAGCCATCTTCCCAAGGCCCCATCTGATCTCTTCACCCCTCCATTCACACCATCTCTGTTCAATCAGCGATCCACCAACCAGAATTCATCAAGCACCTGCTGTGTGCTGCTCACAAGGGGGTCACAGGCTCCCCAGTCAGCCTGCCCAGACCCTTCTGCTTTACTAACTTCAGAGGCACAAATATGTAACCTATAACTAAGGATTTAAAATGTGACGTTTCTTACAAATCTTGGGGCTGATTTTCAATCTTTGCAGAAACTTCCCTCAGCTGTGGCTCTCCCACCACAGTAAGGAATGTGCTAGAAGGGAACAGACACAGATGGAGCCACAAGGAGCTGCCAAGGCAGAAGATGTCCTCTGGCCACCAGGACAAGGTCATCTCTGTCCTAAAGGAAAAGAGATTCTCTGGGGCAGATAAATGTATGCAGAGGGAGGAGCCCTGTGGCCTGGAGGCACCACCCTGGGCAGTGCTTTGAGGAGAAGGGGGAGAATGTTCCAGGTTACAACTAGGTCAAAAGCCAGCTGGGCTGGGATATGGCATGTGTGAAGGGATGATGTGCAGGAAGCCTGGGAAGGCCACCGGGGGCAGACCCAGAACTGGGAGTCTTCTTTCTCATAAGATGCTTCTAAGCCTGTCCTTGGGCCCCTGCCTGCTTTCCTGCCCTCTGCCCAGGCTCTGGCCTCTCCATCTTCTTTGGAAACCCTTGATGCTATAGGCAATCAGTTCACATGCCTCGGTCCTTTGGCTTTTGTTGCACCATCCTTTTGCAAACCCCGAGCCCGAGCAGCCAGCCATCCCTGGGCCTCCTCGCAAGCTTGGCGGAGGTGGCACAGCCAAGCCTCTTCATCTTTCTGTCCCGTCTGCTCTACCAAGAAAATTGAGGCCACTGGGAGTTCCCTTTTAGCTTCCAGTCTCCTACTTTCTTGTCCTTGATTCTAGTCTTGGGGGCAGAGGTGGCTTTCTCCTCACCAAGGCCCGCCCTTGCCTGATCCTTAATCCATTTCCATCACTTCTCCCTACAACCTTGCTAGCCTCTCACCCTCATCCCATCTCTCTGCTTTGGCTCTTTCACTAGAAGAAGCTGCCCACATTTAGGGCTTCTACTTCATCAGAAGGGACTCCTGTGCCAGCTGGCTTCCAACACCGAAGTTCAACCAAGACTGCTCTCCCCACAGTTACCAAGGAAGCTTCTTCTTTGGGAATTCCTGCTCCCTGAGGCTTGGGTGGCACGGCTCTCTCCTGCTGACTTTCCTCCTCTGCTGTGTCTGTGCCCTGACTCTCCACTGTTAGGATGCACCCAAAGGCTCTGGCCTTTCTCACCAAGGCTTTGCATGCATCTCTAGGTAGATGGCTTCAGTAGCTGCCTATTCAGTCTGCTTCTCTCTGGCTCCAGGCTGTCATCACCGATTATCTGCTGGACAGCTCTCCCCCAAAGGCTTCCCCTTCTTCTGAGTGTCTCCATTTCTCTGGAGGGCCCTGCTACCCTTCATCTCATTCAGGCTGGCCACCTTACAGGATGCTACGGGGTTCAAGAAGCTATCCTAGGAACAAGTCCTCTCTCAGTACCACCTATTCCCTTGGATTCTCTGTGTCATAGTTTTCTCTTTAATGGGCAGCTGCACACCCCCTACCCCCACAACTATCAGATTCATATTTATGGTGTTTTGTGAGTAAACTCATTATCTAAGCAGATGGCTAACATTCATTGGAGAAATTCTCCTGATTAAACCATTAACAAAAACCACATGCGAACAAATGAGTGTTATACATTGGAGTGGGAGAGATCTGACCTCGCCCAAGGGGAAATGTCTCCAAGTTTCTAGGGAAATGAGTGGGAAATCAGGGATGGACTTTCTCTGTTTCCTCCTCAGAGCCTGGGATGAAATATGTGTCTCTTCAAGAAGGCACAGTGGATAACTCAGTGGATGGAGAGCCAGGCCTACAGAAGGGAGGTCCTGGGTTCAAATCTGGCCTCAGACACTTCCCAGCTGTGTGACCCTGGGCAAGTCACTTGACCCCCACTGCCTACCTTTACCACTCTTCTGCCTCGGAGCCAATACACAGTATTGACTCCANGGGCAAGTCACTTGACCCTCATTGCCTAGCCCTTACCACTATTCTGTCTTAGAACCAATACACAGTATTGGTTCCAAAATGGAAGGTAAGGGTTTTTTTAAAAAATGAAGAAAGAAAAGAAAAGAAAAGAAGAGAAGAGAAGAAAAGAAAAAAAGAAAAGAAAAGAAAAGAAAAAAGAAAAGAAAAGAAAAGAAAAGAAAAGAAAAGAAAAGAAAAGAAAAGAAGGCTCAGGGGGCAGCAAGGTAGCTCAGTAGATAGAGCACCATGCCTAGAGTCTGGAGGCTTCAAATCTAGCCTGAGATACTTCCTAGCTGGGTGACCCTGGGCAAGTCACTTAACCCCCATTGCCTGGTCCTGCCCACTCTTACCTGATGCTAAGACAGATGGTAAGAGTTTAAAAAAAAAAAAAAAAAGAGCACAAAGGAAGTCTTCTTTTCCTAAAATTCTTGGGTTAATCCTGATTCTTCCCACACCATTCACTTTACCCATTAAGATTCTTTGACAAAATGTCACCGGTGAAGTGGGGAATCTGGGTGACACCTGTAAAGTACTTTGCAAAAACGTAAGTACAAAATCAACATCAGCATTAGCAACAAAGGCAAGAACGGAGCAGGAGAGCTCCTCACCTTCCCCCTGAGCCTTTCCCTCCAAAGGTTTACATCATATGATTGTAGCTATGTAGTCTTTCCAGTCGTGTCTGACTCTCTGTGATCCCACGGGGCATTTCCTTGGCAGAGTTACTGGTGTAGTCTGGCCTTTCCTTCTCCAGCTCATTTTACAAATGAGGAAACTGAGGCCAACAGGAAGAAGTGACTTGCCCAGGGTCACACAGCTAGTACATGTCTGAGGCCAGATTTGAACTTAGGAAGTCAGAACTTCCTGACTCTAGGCCTAGAGTTCTGTGGCAAATCACTCCAGTATTTTTTGCCAAGAAATTCCCAAATGGGGTGACTGAGGTTCAGAACACTGTGTTAATCAGCGTTCCCAATCAGCTGAAATTGGCTGTCTCACCTTCCCACCTCAACCCCATCCTCACTTAAGAAGGCTTATTTTTTGAACCTGGGTTGAAGACTATCTATTTGGGCCAGACTGTTGTCCCCTTGTGTGTTAGCGCTCCCTTGATTTTTGCTATCCACAATAGCACAGGACCAAGCAGAGACCCTGAGGGCACACCATGAGCAAACTCCTGGGGTTCTGTTTGGAATGTATCAAACTGAGCCACTGTTTAGCCTTTAGCTGCTCAACTCATCCAGAAGAAAAAGCACAAGAAGACAATTAATCAAATGCTCATTTAGAATCTATCTAAGCCAGACCCGTAGCACAGCTCTGCCCTTCTAGCCAGGGAGCCCCATCCAAAAAGACACGGCTTAAAAGTAGCACAACTGTTGTACACAGAAAGTGAAACACTTTGGCACAATCCAATGTAATGGACTTCTCTACTAGCAGCGATGCAACGACCCAGGACAACCCAAGGGACTCGGGAGAAAGATGCTCTCCACATCCAGGGAAAGAACTGCGGGAGCGGAAACACAGAAGGAAAGCGTACGGCTCGTCCCTTATCACTTGTTTATATGGGTATATGAATTGGGGCTTTGGCTTTAAAAGATGGCTCTCTAGCAAAAATGATTAATATGGAGAGAGGTATCAAGGGATTACATCTGAATGACCCAGTGGAATTGCTTGTTAGCCGAGGGGAGGGGGGAATCATGAAAACATGGAAAAATATTTTAAAAATAAGTATGCAACATTCTCTAACCACCGGCCCCCACCTTTCTCCTTAGAAAAGTGAAGACTGTTTCATCAACAATGGAGTCTATTTTTGAGCATTAACCACTCAGATCTTGAAAATATTCTTGTAAAGAAAGCCCACGTTATTTAGGGGGGGTTGAAAGAAAGCTCTCTGCTCTTGGGAAGGCCTGGGGAGAGTCGGGCACCTAGGAGGTACCACGGAATGGGAGCTGCCCCAGCGAGCACCCCTGGAGAGGCCCAATCCCCGATGGAGCGGCTCGGCCCTCTCACCTGCAGCTTCACTGCAATGACCACTGAATTCAAGTCTTTGTCCATTTCCTTGAGCATGACGAGTTTCTTCAGGGTCAGGTTGAACAGCCTGGGAAAAGAGAGAAAAGAGCCTGTCACATGGGAGCCACAGGGCGGGAGGGAGAGAAGGGGCAGCATTTCCTAGGAGGGTCACTGTCACCGGGCCAAGAGCGACCCTCCTCACCTCACCCACCCCTCTATCTGTCACCCTGAGGCTGGCTTTAGCAGAACATCAAGTGGGTGACCCGGCCACGGCTTCTATTTAATTCACGCTCAGTGTGCTGCCTGGCACAGAGTAAGCCCTCAGATCACAATCTGTTGGCTGACTGGTGCAGGAACCCCGATGGCGGCACTCCCTCCTAGCGGCCTGCAGGGAGCGCCCTCGAGGCCCTGTTAAGGTGGAGCAGACTTGCCTGCCAGGCTGCTCCTGCCCTGCCCGGAGGAGGCTCCAGTTTCAGACCAGAGGAGGAAGGGGTAAAGTAAGGGAACTTTTCTGAGACTGGCTCTCAAGCCAACCTCCTGAGCCGAGGCTTGGCAGGAGGTCTTTACTCGATTCTGGCTCGCCCGTCCTCTGAGTCAGACCCAACGACCTCAAAAGTGCTGCTTTCTGTCTTTCTTTTTTTAATTCACTAACAAATGTCCATGTAAGTTCTCCAAAGCTACACGATCCATATTGTCTCCCTCCCTTCTTCCCTCCCCCATTCTGAACCCAACAAGCAATTCAATCTGGGTTCCACATGCATTATCACATAAAAGATATTTCCATATTATTTATTTTTGTAATACTTTTATAGAACCAAAACCCCCAAATAACACCCGAAATAAACAAGTGATGCTTCTTCTGCATTTCTACTCCAACAGCTCTTTCTGTGGAAGAGGACAGCGTCCTCAGGATTGTCCTGGATCACTGCATCGCCATTAGGAGCAATGGGAGTGTTCCATAATTTTGCAGTTCCTGTGTATAATCATGTCCTGGTTCTGCTCATTTCCCTCTGCATCGGCCCTCACAGGTCTTTCCAAAGAGCAGGCTTCTTCAAGTCAGCCAACACCTACCCAAGCACACTGGGATGATTTTTTGAACTCGGGTCCAGATAGTCATCTAGTCTGTTAGCTCTGCCTTCTCACTTTTTGTAAAACTCCTCCTCAACGCCCCTTGCTGCCCCTTCATCAGTTTCATGAACCAAAGTGGCCAAAGGAGATCACCCAAGGATGTTCCCTTCCTGTCCCAGCCTCAGGTCCTTGAGCTCTGAAACAAGGCCATTGGGATCTCTAAAGACCCTCCCAGCTCTGAGTCTTAGCTTTGGGCCAAAATCCAATAGGTATTTATGACGAGCTTCCTCTGGGTGAAGCCTGATCTACTGCTAGGCCAGCTGCACCAAGGGCGCAAGGTTAGCAAACTTCACCCATCAAAGTGTCCTGGTGGTTGGGTGATTGGGCGGGTAGGGAGGGTGCAGCAGAGTGGCTGCTCCTATGACCCCCTCCCACACAGCCTGTGTCTAGATCTAGGCTCCCTAGCAGGGCACTGTGTGCCCACACACAAAGGCTTAGGTGCCCAGGAGTTATGCTCTAACTGACTAGAGGTGGTTATCTCCTCACCTACAATTCCCTCCCGCCCACACCTCGTGCCACAGGCCACAGAGACAACAGTGAAACCATCCCTGCCCTCAAGGAACAAAACATGTATCTTATCTCTAGCCAAGACTTGGGCTGGGCTGGCAGAGCCTTTGGGAGTACCCTAGCCTATCACCATTTAGTGAGTGTCTTCTGGATGCCAGGCACTGTGCCAAGCACCGGACAGAAGAGGCAAAGGTCAGCCCTTGTCCCCACGGAGCTTACAGACTAAGAGGAGAGACAAAATGCAAATAAACATAGACAAAAGCAGCCACAGACAGGATAAATAAGAAATTATTTACAGACCGAGACCATCCTAAAGGACTGGTAATGAGAAAAGGCAGCCCCTCCAGAGGCAGAACTGCTACCGTGTCGAGATGGAAGCAGGCTTTTTCAGTCTTTATTTTCTTGCCCCCACCCCCCAACCCTTCTGTAATCTCCCATGCATCACATTTCTGGCCTTCTCAATGGGTAAAGAAGGAACAGGAGGAAGAGAATTCGGCACTCAAAAAAATAAACAACACATTTGACTTTTAGAAAAAGAAATAATTGCCCAATGGAAGCCTCCTGAACAAAGAGGGGCTGGGTAAGACTTCCTATAGGAGATGGGCTTTGGGACTTAATGGAAGATAGGGAGGTCAGGAGGTGGAGTGGATGAGGGAGTGTGTTCTGGGCACAGGAGACAGCCAAAGAAAACAGCCAGAGCTGAGGGTCTGTATCATGGGAAGGCCTGAAGGCCAGCTTCAAGGGCTTCGAATGTCAAAGGGCATTTTGTGTTTGCTCCTGAAGGCAACAGGGGGCCACTGGAGTTTGCTTCCTAGAGGGTGACAGGGCCAGGCCAGGAATGGGGGGAGAATGGATGCAGGCAGATCCCAGTAGCTATTGCAATAGTCCAGTGGGAGGGGATGAGGGTCGGCCCCAGGCTGGTGGGGGTCTGGAGAAGGAGACTGAGGAGCAGTCAGGTAGTAGGAGAGTCGGGAGAGAGTGATCCCCAGGGTAGGGGCGGATAACTTCAGAGAATGGTTTTGCTGGAATGATGGGAGGGTGCCTCTCCTTTTCCCAAAGGAGGCTGGAGATTGAGCTGGAGATGGGAGAAGGCAGGTGGTCAAATGGGAGGCCCCTTTTCACTGCTCCTCTTCCCTTTGGAAGCTGAAATAAGGCAAGCCCCCTCTCACCCAAACCAAACAGAAAGGCAGATGGGCACCGGTGAGGTTAAAGGGCAGGCTGCTTCAGGCCATATTCGCCATCCTCCACAGGCCAAAAAGGGAAGCTTCCCGAGGCAACACGGGGCCCTTCCCACAGAAAAGCCTAAATAAATGTGTGTTGGACTGATTGGGCGATCTCCACTGGCCAGCAAGCTCTGGGTCACTCTTATCAATCCAGAAAGCAGAGCCGCGGGACCATGCCAGGAGTTAACCCAATTAATTGCCAAGAGAAATCTTCAGCTGCTCCCCTCTGGGGGAGCTGTGGTTGGATTACTCATCTTTCAGAGACGGATCCATCTATCTGCAAAGACCACGCAGAAGATAAATAGGAACATGCATATGAACGTGGGAACCCAAGACGCGAGGCTGTTCATGGGAAGTGGGAGAACAGCCTCCTCCCTCCCTAGGAACCCAGAGCTGGAGGGGGAGGCGGCACTTGGCCACCAAAGACAGCAACACTTGCTTGAAATTCTTTTAAAAGAGGCGAGAAGGCAGATTGGGAAGGATGGCTTGTTTCACTGCTATTAAACCTGTATATCACCAAGAAATGGAATTAAGATTTTCTGAAGCAACAGAATCTGAATGGGTTCAATGATGGCCTGTTGGCCACAGTCAGGTGGGATGCACAACAAATATTTTCCCAAGTCTTCTGGAGGCAATGAAGACCCAAGAGCTTGCTCTCATGTGGCAGATTCTGGCATATTTTATCTAAGCTGTTGGTGCCACCTCATCAGGGAAGGCAGCCTGGCAGCTGTGTGCCACAGGACAGAATGACAGACTGGCAGGTCCTAAGGTGCTGACAACGTGGTGGCTGGGCTCCCCCACAGGGCACCAAACTGATTTTCTACAGCATTAATCACACCATAACACCCAGCTCAAAATCCTCTGGTGGAACCCCTTATGTCTGGGATAAAACGGACTCTGGGCTGATTTTGATGAAAAGCATTTCCCAGGATGACCAGTCTACTTTTCTATGCTTTTGTATTGTTCAGCCCAACTCTTCTTGGCAGAGATACTGGCCCTTTCCTTCTCCGGCTCTCTTTACAGATGAGGAAAGAGGCAAAAAGGGTGAAGTACTTGTCTAGGGTCACCCATCAGGCAAGTGTCTGAGGCTAGATTTGAACTCAGGTCTTCCTGCCTCCAGGTGCTCTGTCTACTGCACCACCTACATAGCTGCCCTACTTTCCACCCTTCCCGTTCATTATATTCCAGCCAAACTGGCCTCCTTTTGGATCCCTCTTCACAAGTTTACATCTCTGGCTGCCATGCTTTTCGTACAGGCTATCACTTCATCTGTCATAATGACACCTGCCTCCCAGGGATGGTGTTCCCTTCCCCTCCCACTCCAGGTTCTTGCACCACTGCTCCCGCCTTCTCCTGTACCCGTTTGGTCTCCCACCTCCAGTTCACACCTACTAATAAACAAGGGGTCCCTCAAGTGTCTGCCTGGAGGGCTTCTTCTCTCCTCTTTGCATTTTCTCTCTTGAGGATTTCAATTGAACAAGCCACAAATGAGCTCCCTAAGGGAAAAAATGACCAGTACCATGATGGATGCACAAGCAAATTCTACCACAGTGAAAGGATGATTGCTTCCAATACTCCGTAAATTATGTGGAAAAATAAGCAAAGGAGTTCTAGTAATTTTTTATGACACAAATATTGTGCTGAAACCTAAACCAGGAAGAGCAAAAACAGAGAAAGAAAAGTACCCACCAATTTCCTTAATATTGATGGAAAATGTGAAATAAAATGCCAGCAAGGAGATGACAGCAGTCAGTATATCACAAAGATCATGCGCTATACAACCAGGTGGGATTCAGCCCAGCAATGCAGGGCTGAAGCAATATTCATCCTATCAGTATAAGTGACCACATCGATAACCAAAACAAGAAAATCATATGATTATCCCCATAGATTCAGAAAATATTCTGACAAATTACAAACTAGTTCTTATTAAAAACTATAAGTCACAGGAGTAAATAGAGTTTTCCTTAAAGTGGTAAGTAGTATCTATCTAAAACCATTAGCAAGTGATAGGGATACTCTAGAAGCCTTCCCAGAAAGAGTTGAATCAAGGATGTCCATTATCACTACTATTATTCAATGTTGTACTAGAAATGCTACTATAGCAATTATCAAAGAAGAAATTAAAGAAATTAGAAGAGGCAATGAAGAAACAAAACTATCATTCTTTACAGACAACATGATGGTATACTTAGTGAAATCCAGAGAATGAACTAAAGAGCTAGTTGAAACAAAATTTTATGTTAAAGTTGTGCTTTGATACACCCAAAGAGCCCAGCTTTTGGGACAAAAATCTACTATTTGCCAAAAACTGCTAGGAAAATTGGAAGACAGTGTGGGAGAGATTAGGTTTAGATCAACATCTCATACCCTTCACCAAGATAAATTCAGAATGGATGAATGACCTGAATATAAAGAAGGAAACTATAAGTAAATTAGGTGAACATAGAATAGGTTACCTGTCAGATCTATGGGAAAAGAAAGATTTTTAGACCAAGCAAGAGTTAGAAAATATTACAAAATGTAAAATAAATAATTTTGATTAAAGTAAAGAGTTTTTGTACAAATGAAACCATTGCAATCAAAATTAGAAGGGAAGTAACAAATTGGGAAATATAACAAAAACCTCTGACAAAGATCTAATTATTCAAATTTATAAGGAGCTAAAACAATTGTACAAAAAAGCCAGCCATTCTCTAATTGATAAACGGGCAAAGGACATGAATAGGTGATTTTCAGGTAAAGAAATCAAAACTATCAATAAGCACATTGAAAAAGTGTTCTAAATCTCTTATGATTAGAGAAATGCAAATCAAAACAACTCTGAAGTATCACCTCACACCTAGCAGATTGGCCAAAATGACAGTAAAGGAAAGTAATAAATGCTGGAGGGGATGTGGCAAAATTGGGACATTAATGCATTGCTGGTGGAGTTGTGAATTGATCCAACCATTCTGGATGGCAAATTGGAACTATGCTCAAAGGATTTTAAAAGACTGTCTACCTTTTGATCCAGCCATACCACTACTGGGTTTATACCCCAAAGAGATCATAAGGAAAAAGACTTGTACAAAAATATTTATAGCTGTGCTCTTTGTGGTGGCAAAGAATTGGAAAATGAAGGGATGCCCTTCAATTGGGGAATGGCTGAATAAGTTGTGGTATCTGTTAGTGATGGAATACTATTGTGCTGAAAGGAATAAAGAACTGGAGGAATTCCACGTGAACTGGAACGACCTCCAGGAATGGATGCAGAGTGAAAGGAGCAGAGCCAGAAGAACATTGTACACAGAGATGGATACACTGTGCCACAATCGAATGTAATGGACTTCTGTACTAGCACCAATGCAATGATCCAGGACAATCCAGGACTTATACCTAGTGGAATTAATTGCTCGTTGGCAATGGGAGGGGGGTGGGGGAAGAGGGGAGGGAAAGAACATGAATCATGTAACCATGGCAAAACACGCTAAATCAATTAATTAATTTTTTCCAGGTGAAGTTGTGCTTTGTTCCTGAGGCCGAGGGGTCATAGATTCATCTCTAGGCAGATCATTCTTGAAATCATTTATCTAGCCCTATCTTCTCTCATGACCTGTAGTCTCACCTCAACAACTGCCTATTAGGTATTTCAAAGTGAATGCCCAGTCAATACCTCAAACTCAGCAAGTCCAAAAGAGAACTCATTATTTTTCCTCAAAAACTGTCCTTTCTCTGAACATCCTTGTTATGGGGGCTTCCAAAACCAGAGGTCATCCTATTTGTGCAATAATACATCCAATGTGCTGCCGAGGCTTGTATCTCCCATGCATTTCCACTTCTCCTGTGGTGCAGGCCCTCATCACCTCTTCCTTGGTCAAGAAATAGAAGTGATGAAGAAATAAAAGATATTCCTGGAAACAACATTACAAAAACCAAAGCTAGTAGGACTAACCTGTGTCTTGATAGTGTTTTGGAGGAGAACACTTGGAGTCCATTCCAAGTACAAAACTGAGCTGTTTTAATAAGCAGATGCTACATTATTATGGATGGACAGGCAGGTGGGCTCCCTGGAGCAGTCTAGCAAGTGGCCCTGGGCTGGGGTTGGGCACACGGCTTTATGGCGCTGACACTCGTCTGAATGCCAGGATGCCATGCTCATCTACTCTACAGAGGACCCGAAACAAGGAAGAATAATTAAGTTGATATTATTTTAGTCCTTGTTTGTTTAACTCCTTGTAGGCACAGATCTCAACTTTTAGCAACCCAAACACTTACAACCAAGGATCATATCTCAGTATGGAACTTCCCTGCTTTCATCTCAACAACTGCTAAGATTGCCTCCCTCATCCAATCTGAAGTGTTTAAATCCTCTCCAGGCTTCCAATGTCCTCCTTTGTTCTTGGTCCTGTTCCTATTTCAAACCATAGTGTCATGATCTGGAGCTTGATCTGTATCAAATTTTCTTGAATTTCTTCCAGATTTCTCTCCCCCAAAACAAAACTTCATCAAGTTTAAAAGTTAACTAAAGTTAAACACCTCTAAACCACCCATATAACTTCATTCTCCTAATTCAGTTGAAGTCCTTCTCTCTCCTTCCATGGAATATGCTGCATTAAGAGGTAGTGAGTACCCCTTCTTGGATGTCCACTTCCCAGATGCTACATAGTGGAGATTTCTTGGGAATCACCTAGCTCTCACTGTGGCTCCAAAAAGCTGTAATCTGCACAGGGGTCACACACCAGCAAAATCATCTCAGCAGATGGTTAATCTAGGCTGAGGGCATCCTAGGCCTCATTCCTTGTCGGTGAATTAGGGACATGTCTCCTGCAGTGAAATGAGCAGATGAGAGCAATCCGTTCCAATGGCCATGAGGACCATTGTGGAGCACTTCGAGCTCGGTCAGACATCGAAGAGGCCGTGGTCATCCACTACATCTGGGACCACTGCCAGTCACCCTGATTTCAATGACTTTGGAAGAGAGAGGGGGCCCGATGACTTTGTGAGCTCTGCTTCACCTTAATCCAATTCACTGAGAATCAAGATGTTGCCCATGATGTCTCTGGTCCTCTCGGAAAATGAAGGACAAACAATATCCCTTGGAGTACAGGGAAAGCCCCAATGTAGCGGAGGCCCCCTCCAGTCTATTCCTTAGGAAATTTGCTCCATGATATTCCTTTCTTTGACACCAAAGAAAAGTGCCTGATGATTAAATCAAGGAGACCTAGAAATAGGGATCACACTTGCAGATCTCAAATCTTAACAGCTTTGTGGGAACAGATTCACCAAAGAGTATCTCAGAGAAATCCAGGGCCACTCAGAAAAGTTGGGGAGCAAACAGCATGTATGTCTGCTCCCAAAGCTCACGAACTGAGTTCTTCCTTTGATGTCATGCTTTGCATAGCACACAGCTAAAAAATGGTTACTTATGCTAAAAAAATCCCAAATCTGGTAAACCCAGAAAAAGCTGCTTGGGGTCTGCTAGTGGAATATGGAAAAATGACAGAGGGCAGGAAGAGGCCTCCGAGATCATCCAAGTCCAACTTGGACCTCAGTCAGAAGTCCCTCTACAAAATCAATCAATGAATGAACATTTTTAAGCACCTACCATGCACCAGGAAAGACCTGGGCCACAAAACAAAAACAGCCCCTGCCATCAAGAAGTTTATACTACTTCACCAGGAGAGCCAATCTAGAGGCGGCTGTGTGTGTGTGTGTGTGTGTGTGTGTGTGTGTGTGTGTGTTTTGTGTGATGGGATTGGGAAACACTTTATGGAGATGATGGCACTTGAACCTGTCTTGAAAGAAGTGGGGCATTCCCTTTAGAGGTAAGAGTTCTGGAGGAGTATTACACAGAGGACCCCAGTTTGGCCAGGGGAGCGCTATCTGTGAAAGCTGGCAAGATAGGCTAGAGCAATTGAAAAGCCAAATAAAAGAATTTATTTTTGACCCTGAAGGGAAACCTGCTGTTTACTGAGTAGAGAGGAATGTTATGGTCAGACCTGACCTTAAGGAAAATCACTTTTATTATCAATGCAGATGGGCTGGTATTTCTTAATGGTACAGTGTTCCTTATGATTTTCTGGAAAGTACCTTAAGGGGAGCAGCTGGGTAGCTCAGTGGATTGAGAGCCAGGCCCAGAGACGGGAGGTCCTGGGTTCAAATATAACCTCAGACAGGGTCACTGTGTGACCCTGGGCAAGTCACTTAACCCCCATTGCCTAGCCCTTACGGCTCTTCTGCTTTAGAACCAATACTCACTATTGATTCTAAGATGGAAGGTAAGGGTTAAAAAAAAAAGTACTTTAAGGATGACACTGAGAAGCAACCAAATTCTGGTTTAAAAACAAAACAAAACAACAACAGCCAACATTAGTACCACGCTATCCAAATTAAAGGGCACAGTCTAGCTTTCATTTAGTTTTGGGGGAACATATTTTTTGTGGGGGTGGGAAGGGAGAGTAGTTTTGAGGGCTTCAGGGACATTTCTGTTGTGTGAAAACAAAATGTAACCAAAAAAATATTTTTGAAGCAAGTTCTTTCTGGATTTCCTGCCAAGATGGCTGCTGAGATAGGGCCCTCCTCTGACCAATTAAAGATGAAGTCAAACAATGGGAAAATACATGAAGCGCCATTTTCTCCCTCATCTCTGAACCTAAAAGTCAGACAGGATCCTGCAGGAAAAGGGAAGGAGCCCCCTTAGGCAATGCCAGGGCCATCTAGAGCAAGCTGCAGGACAGGGCCTTGGAAGTCAGGGGTACCTTGTTGGCAGACATCAGTGCATACTGACCCAGGTGGCGCTGCTGAACTTGGGCCTGGACAACCCAGAGCCAGGGGCTCTCAGATCCCTCATATTCCATCTTGACATGCTAGGGAGGACCCTGAATATTCGGGGTGCTGAACCTCAAAAATTGGGGAAGGGATAGTGGAAGAAGGCAGGGATACAAGAAGAGGTCAAGTAGGGTTGTTCTCCTCCTCCACCCAACTGCAGGCCTAACACTTTATCAGGCCACTGTTTCCATGAGTGGGTATGGCTCCCCGCTCATCCCTGGGGCCCTTACTTAGGAGCCCTGGATGTGGCCTTGGCCTACTCCAAAGGGCCTCCTGCCCATTAGCCTCTCCGTACTGGAAGTTTCCACCCGGTCACATGGTACAAGCTGCTTCCCTTTGTTAACAAAAACACAATTCTAAAAGAACAAAATGTCAGGCCTGTCCTAGGGCAAGACGAAAGCAGAACTGGTTTCCAGGCAGGTCATTCTCCCTTCCAAAAGGACAAAATGTTGAGAACCTCATGCCCATCTTTCTAATGTTCTTCCTGAATGCCAGGTCCAGGACACAGAGAGGGAGTGTCTTGTTTGAAGCCAGTGTCACCGGACAAAGAGTATGTGATTGGAAGGAAGTTGTAAAAAGCCTGGAATGGCAGCAGGAGGCAGGCTCTGAATATCAAACAGGATCTTGTATTGGATTCTGGAGGAGATAGGGGGTCAGAAATCACTCTGTTAAGTCTAGCGGAGGATGGCTAGTCGGGTGGGACCTCTCAGCAGCTGTTGCAATAATCCAGGAACGAGGTGACGAGGGTCTGCGCTGCAGCAGCCTTCTCTCTTCGAGTCTCTCTCCATTCTAGAGTATTCTGGGCTCTATTCAGCTGCCAAAGCCATCTCCCTAAACTGCACTGTGACCTGGCCATTGGGCTCCTCAATAAACTCCAGGGCGTCCTGTTTGTTGTCTGAATCCCTTCACACCTTTCTAGTCTCCTAGAGATCCCCTGTACCATACAGGATACCTCATTTCCTGACTCCATCCACACCTTTGTACAGGCTGGCCCTGACCTATCCCTGGAACCCTCTTCTCTGGAATCTCCTCTGCCTCTTGGCTTTCCTGACCTTCCAACTTTCTTTAAAAGGCATTTTCTGGCCCATCCGGTTCTGTCTCCTTCAGTCTTCCCTCCAAGCTGTTTAGATCTTTTGTTAGACTGGGAGCTCCTTCAGGCAGAGACCATAAAAAGCTAATATTTATACAGCATTTATTTGAATCTTTTAGAACTGGCTGAGGGAACTTTGTCACAGTCAGAGGTCATCTATAAAGTATCCAGCTAGTTTAGATCTGAAGTCATCCCAAAGTCTGGAGCAAATGCAGACTCCCTGGAGAAATCCTGGCTGGGGACGAGTGGATGGGGGGTTGGGGGAAGGTTGAAGCCCTTTTTGGGCAGTGGAAGGGCCTTGGGTTCTTAGAAGGGACCAGAGGGTGTTAGATTTTCCATCTTCTTGGGTCAACGTCTGCCTGGAAGAAGGCTCACAATTCTACCAGAAGCCTGACTTCTTCCATGGTCCTAAACCCAAGGAGATGGGCCTTGTGATGCCACCAGGAGCTGGGCGCTAGCCAAGGTGGGGGTATGTACCCACAGTGCTCCTGCACTACCTTAGGAAATGCTTTTTTCCAAAGGCTCTTTACATCTGGCCGACTAAATGGCGATAGACTGTGAGAGTTTGACTATCAATAATGCAATAATCCAAGACAATTCTAGAGGCTCTTGGTGAAAAGTCAGATCTACCTCCAGAGAGAGAACTGAGGAATCCTGGGTGCAAACTGAAGTATAATTTTCTCTTTTTGGCCATCATGGCTAACATGGACATTAATGTTTCACCTGATTTCATATGTACAATTGATGTCATTTTTGCTTATCTTCTCAGTGGATAGGGAAAGGGTGGAAGAGAGGGAGAGAATTTGGAACTCATTTTAAAAAGAAAAGAATGTTAAAAATAATTTTTTTTTTAAAAAGGCAATGGAGGACCAAACAGAAGTCTTCTTAGATGTTTCTGTTTCCCTGCTCCTTATCCCCAAACCTTTACCTTCCATCCTAGAAATGACACTAAGTATCAGTTAAGTTCCAAAGCAGAAGAGTGGTAAGGGCTGGGCAACTGAGGTTAAATGACTTGCCCAGGGTCATCTAGCTAGGAAGTGTCTAATGTCACATTTGAACCCAGGATCTCCCATCTTTAGACCTGGCTCTACTCCCTGAACCACTTAGCTACCCCCTTCTTATATCTTTTAATGAACCTCATATGACTTTGGGAAATATTTGGCTTGACTGGATCCTGTTTTTGCCAACAAAAAAACTCAGCTCCATGAGATCCTGCATCCTCTACACGTTTTCATCCGTTCATTGTGTGGCTAAGAAGACACATCTTCTATAAAAATACTCCCGATGAAAGACTACCTACAAAATCCCCCAGTAGCATATGTGGATGACTCTCAAAACTTTCTTAGAGACAGGGAAGTAGGAAAGTGGTTGAGCAGGAATTAATATTCTCAGTTACTTTTCTGGGTATCAAAATGGTTTGCTCCAAGTCTTTGGTGCCTCCCTTCTTTGGGAGGGACGAGGATCAAGCCCTTGACACCCTCCAGCACGGACGTCCTCTGTGTACACTCAGGCCCACTCCTGGTCCTCTTCCCACCTGGGTTTTCTTTAGGCCATCTCCTAAGTCCTTAAGAACAATCAGTGTATGAAGAAGCAATGATGAGAGGCACAGTGCAGACTGGGGCAGGAGGTGGCAAGAGCAGAGAGCCCTGGTGCTCCAGGACAAGACAACTCATCTAGGGAGTGGTGGCTGGCCCTGAGGGAAGGCAGGGACTCTACTGTCCCAGAGAGAAGAGCAGATAAACCTTTGCCAAGCATTCATGCTAGAAGGGACCCACAGCTTAAATCTTTCATGCCCTCTTCCCACCCAGTGTCTCTCATCAAGACAACCCCTTCCCAAGGGCCAGTTAGTTTTCCCTCTCCTTTGCCAAGAAAACAAAAGGCACTTGGGCAGAGGAGGGCCACCTCTTGCCTTACTTGTTGGATGCTCTCTCCATAGCCGAGGCGGTTCTTTCTTGGGCACTTTTCGAATGCGAGCACCCTCCTGATAAGCTAAGGTGCACCCAGACTGTGCCACCAAATTAGAAGGCACCTTTGGCTGATAAGAACAGACCAACACAAAATCCAAGTCTCTCACTTCAGCAAGTAAATAACTTAGTCCTAGTGTAATCATAAGTGAATTCCTGCCTTTTTTTTTTTTTAAAGCTTTGTTTGTTTAGCAGCTGGGACTCTTCATTCACACTGAACAAATGGCTGCTGAGAAATCATGGGGCCACCTCAGCCCCTGACCTCGATGGATAATACGGGTTTGCCTCCTGGCTCAGGGCCTAAACAAGACTTGAGAAGAGAAGTGGCAGAAACTCACATCCTAACACACATCTGAGGAAGGTGCTTGAGACGATGTCTGAGCTGTTCTTGGAAAGCTAACGCACCAGTGGAGATCTCTGGAGAACAAAGCACAGACCCTGCACTTGGGAGCAAAGCCCTGGGCTGAAGGGCCAAGTCACACCGCTTCACCTCTCCTGACCTCCCCAAGGAGGACGACATCCCTTGCAGGAGCTCCCTAGAGGGCTGGTGAGGATCAAAGGAGATATACAAGGTGGCTAGTAAAAATGAGAGGCAGCAGATGCATTTAAGCCATTGTCATGATTTTAATCTAGTCCATTGGCTTCCCAAACTATCCCACTGTGTCTACCCTTTGACCCAGCTATATGCCCCTACCAGGCCTAGACTCCCAAAGAGATCAATGAAGAAGGAAAAGGGCCATGGCTACGAAATGATTTCTGGTGGCTGGGCTAGGAACAAATGATAGAATGTGATGGAAGAAAGTAGTACTGAGGTGAGAGTTTTAGAGAAACCTCAGAAGATGTATGTAAACTGATACCAAGGGAAGTGAAGCAGAACCAGGAGAACCACATAACAAAGACAAACAACTGACCAAGCCCAACTGCAGCAGACTCAGGCCAGAACATGTTGCTTGTCTCCGGACCAAGAAATGGCCCACTTGAGGGGGAACAGGCTGAGGCATATGATTCTTTGGACTTGGCAGATTCAACTACACTGGTCTTAAAGGGTTTTATTGATCTTGCCCTCTCAGTGGGAAGGGGGAGGGAGAAAATGCTGACCTGAAGCAAAACAAGTGACCACATTCGATCAGTAAGTGCTCATTCAGTCCCCAGGAGCCTGGCACTGCAATGAGTAAGAGACAGGATCCCCTCCTCAAAGGGCTGATGTTCTAGTGATAATCAAGGCTAACTTCACCTTAACAATTCAATTCAATCAGCACTGAAATACTCCCATGGCCATGAGAGTCCCTGGCAGACACTCCTTCCAGAACAGGATGCCACCCTCCCTCCCTGCTCATCCTGAGCAGCTCTGACTCATGGTTTCCCCTAAGTTTAGCTGCCCAGGGCCTTCACCCACTGTGCTGTGCTGGGGACTGTCCTCCAGATCTCCCGATATCAGGGGTGTCCTTGGGTTAGCCACCTGCCATCCACCTTGTGTTTCTTCTTCCAAGTTTCTCACTGGTTCTGGGCTGCAGCTTGGTCAAACCCACCATGCCCTGCCCCTCCATCAGCCTCTGGATATGCTTCATTTTACATTTCTTCTGAGGCTGCAGGGTCCCACGATTCACAGCCATTCCGTGATCTAAAAAATACTGCTATTAAAAATATGGTCTGCTGTCTATGGGAGAAGTTTGGGATCACTGAAGGAACTCTGCAGCATCCCAAGTGCCATTTAGTCCTCTCTCCTTATCCTTCTTAATTCTGGGCTCAACACGTTATCCGCTTGTATTGTCTTTCAAAGACAGATATAAACGGATGGACGCCTTCTATTAGGGGACATTTTCTAAGTACCTGTGATGTGCCAAGGGCTGTGTTAAGTACTGGAGACACAGAGGAAAGCAAACGTAGTCCCTGGGCTCCCAACAGCTGGAGAAGGGCAAAGTCAAACAGGAACAAAAAAATAATAACAGGACAATGTGGAGATAATCACAGAAGGAAGGTGCTCATGTTATATATTCTTGACCATGTAAGAGCTCTCATAATCTGGACAATGAACGGTTTCCAGGATTTACCTGGGGGGAATCACTAGTCAAAGACTTCAGAGGCTTGACAATGTGCACCCCACAGATGGGGCATGTGGAGGACTTCACTGGCTGCAAAAAACCCCTCTTCGGTCTGGAGTCTTGGCTGGACCACCTACATCCCAGTGGCAAACACCTTAAGTGAAGAACTTCCTCTTTTATGCCTTCCTCCCTACCTAGCACTCTTCTCCCACAGGTGCTAGATCAAATCTAGAGCAATCTTGTGACATGTTTAGCACATTGTTGGGCCCATAGAAGGTGCATGTAAACATCAGCTCTCACCACCATCATCCAACCAGGCTGCCTCTGCTGTTTTTCAAACAAAGAATCAAGCCTTTCAAAGAAGCTGGAATAATTCTGTGTGTTTCGGGAGACGACGCTGCAAGTGTTTTCACCTCACCAGGCTGTTTACAAGCACAATGGATCGGATCTGGCATCTTCTACCACGTGGGATGGTCTAGATGTGGTCTGTGGACCACCGCCTGCACCCCTTGCTGCTCCTTGTCAAATGGCCTCAATCTGTATGTAGCCGAGTCTCAAGAAACCTTAGCAAGGGATCAGCTACTAGAACCTGCTTATCACAAGCTGAATGTATGACTGAGTTGAAGTTTTCCCCCTCACATTACCGTGTGTGTCCCCTCCACGTACACTGGATCAGATCTAGTGAATTTCCTGCGTCTCTTCTTGTTAGCGCCGCCCCCCCCCCCAATTCTGCTGCCTCTTTCGGTGTCCGGGTCTATGGGTCCAAACTGGATTAATCTGCTGTCCTCGATGGTAAAGAAGTCTACTAAAAATCTTAGCTGTGTTTTTCCATCTTCCTTCTGTTCTCCTCCTCCTACTTGGATGGCTAAATGTGCTCAGGATGACTTTGCTTAGCTCTCAGCATGCTTTCTTTAAACTGCTTATATATTCCCCTCCTTC
The DNA here is from genome assembly GCF_016433145.1 of Gracilinanus agilis. NCBI lineage: Eukaryota > Metazoa > Chordata > Mammalia > Didelphimorphia > Didelphidae > Gracilinanus > Gracilinanus agilis. The sequence goes on along the minus strand of NC_058135.1, from coordinate 290,273,353 downwards.
ATGAGGTTATCTTGCTCCTTGGAAGACTCTGCAAATGAGTTTAGATTCTAGCCCAGGGGTTGTTCGTGTTCGTTCTCTCTCTCTCTCCTCTCATTCTCTCTCTCTCTCATTATGACAATGAACAGCAGTTAATTTGTTGTTTACTTGTTTCAGCTGTATTCAACTTTTTTGTGACCCAGTTTGGAATTTGCTTAGCAAAACTACTGTAGTGGTTTGCCATTTCCTTTTCCAGCTCTTTTGATAGATGCGGAAATGGAAACAAACAGGGTTAAATGACTTGCCCAGAGTCACCCAGTTAGGAAGTGTCTGAGGTCACATTTGAACCGAAGTCTTCTCGATGCTAGGCCTGGTGCTCTAACTATTTGGCCACCTAGCTGCCCTTCACACACTTCTTAATTACACAAGACAAGCCCAGATTAGAGGGCATTTAAATTATCCCCTTGAATGCAGCATATATACCAACAGACTTTCTACCACCTGAACTGGGCACCTTTCCAAAACTCCTTAATTACATTTTGTGGCTAATTCCTTAATCCATTAGCAGCCTCTGGCATCTTACTGAACAGACAGGAAAAGGAAAAACTGGAAGCCTCTACTGTATGCTGCACCCAGGTTTGCAAAGGTGTGTGGATAAATGCTACTGGTCAGGCTCGGGGAGGAGCCACAAATATTAAAAAGTCATTTTCTCCTGGGTATGAAGTGAACCCTGAGAATAAACATTTACATTTGAGACTTGGCCAGCAGCTTGTCCCTGAAGAGCACAGGCTACTCCACTTGTTCCGATAAGGGGTGGAAATGTAAGGCACTGAACAACGACCATCTTCAGAGTCAAGCACCTGGCCAGAGGAGCTCAGCAGTGAACAGGAGGATTTCATTTTACATAAACTCAACACATTCAAATTCAGGTGTTCTCAACTGGAGAGTGAAAAAAATAAAAGCAGAAAAATCCATAAAATAAAAAATTTCAATCCACTCATTTCCCTAAGCAGCATAATCTTGTGACTGTCTGTTCAACACACTCATTCTTGCAATGAGAAGCATTGGTGCAAATCATTACATTGGTTTTTTTTTTTAACTCTTACCTTCCATCTTAGAATCAATACTGTGTATTATTGGTTCTAAAACAGAAGAGTGTGGGGGGAAGCTGGGTAGCTCAGTGGATTGAGAGTCAGGCCTAGAGATGGGAGGTCCTGGGTTCAAATCTGGCCTCAGACACTTCCCAGCTGTGTGACCCTGGGCAAGTCACTTGACCCCCATGGCCTACCCTTACCACTCTTCTGCCTTGGAGCCAATACACAGCATTGACTCCAAGACAGAAGGTGAGGGTTTAAAAAACAAACAAACAATAGAAGAGTGGTAAGGGCTAGGCAATGGGGGTTAAGTGACTTGCCCAGGGTCACACAGCCAGGAAGTGTCTGAGGCTAGATTTCAATCTAGAGACTTCATGTCTCTAGACCTGGCTCCCTATCCACAGGGCCACCTAGCTGTGTTGCACCAAACATTATAGCTTCCCCATCTACCTTTGTCTGGAATTATTTAGTTATGAATAACGATCTCAAAAGCACACAAGAGTAGTGATGATAAACCCAAGAAATGCCATAAAGTTCCCATGTTTGTACAAGATTAAACAATAGTTATGTGCTATTTTCAACTTATGGGAAAGGTCTTGAAACATTCTGGTCACTCAACAAGGCCCTACTATACCGGGTTGAGGAGTGATTCCACTTAATATACCAGTCTGGGACAACGCTAGGCAGGAGTAGAAGTTATTTTTTTCTTTTCTTAAGGACTAAGTGAAAGTGAAAGCCTTTACCTAAATCAAAGCATTAGGTAAAAACAGAAGTAAGTTCTATTCCAGGAACCGAAGCTTCCTTTAGCCTCAAAGCTCATCTAACACAAATACTTTAAAATCCTCTCTTGGGGCAGTTAGGTAGCGCAGTAAAGAGAGCGGCACCCCTACAGTCCGGAGGATCTGGGTTCAAATGTGACCTCAGACACTTCCCAGCTCTGTGACCCTGGGCAAATCCCTTAATCCCCACTGCCTGGCTCTTACCAATCTTCTGCTTTGGAACCAATAGACAGTATGGAATCTAAGACAGAAAGTGAGGGATTAAAAGAAAAAGAACTGCTACTAAGTCAGAAGGTTCCGGTTTTTAAAAGTCCTTCAGTGATCCTCGTCTGATTTGTAGAAGGAGGAGCAATTGGGAGCATGAATCTCTTTCACCCTCCATTTAAAATGATAGTGGTGACTTGGGGGAGCTGCAGGTGCCAACGCGACATGTTAGTTAGTGAGGAGACAGCTGCTTTAGAGACAGTGTGGTCCTTGGATTGGGAACCAAGAAGAGGCTGTGGTGACCTGGCACAGTCACCTTTGGGCCCCAGGAGAATGAGGCCACGGCCCCGCCACCAAAGGACTGCTGCTGCCTCTGCCCCCTCCTCCAGCATGGCCAGGGACCCACTGTTGCTCCCTAGGGGAGGCCAAGCCCCCTTCCTCTCTGCACTTCGGTTTCTGTGTCTCTTCAATGACGTGGTGTAGGAACTGAGGGAACCACTGACTGACTCCATATTGGGACTCAAGTCTGGCTCTAGCTCAGTTTCCCTTTCTATTCAACTATGGGTCTTGTCTAATGTGTATCCTGTGGAAAAATTTTCTTCAATTGTAGGAATTGGGAGAAAGCATTATTGCACTGTTTGAGCGTGTATGGCTGGGAAGCTGGACCACCTCGACCTCTGCTGAGCGACCCACAACAGAGGCCTGGGTTATGCTGACCCAAACCAGTCAGATCTGAAGACTGACGAAAGGCATTTTCTCACAATTATGGATCTCCGGCAACCCCTCCGTCTTCCACGAAAGCTGGCCCCATGGTGGTCAGTACTGTTTCTTTGTTCCTTTGACTGAATACAAACACTTGGGCAGGAGTGGGAAAACGCCTCTTTTTCAGATTGCAGAGAATTGCACATGTTCACTCTCCCCTTTCCAACTCAGAAAGCCCCAAATCTTTACTCCAATAAGAATTCAGATGGCCTAATCTTGTATCCCGGTTTATATGCTGTTGCTTGTTTTTAATGCACAAGAATGTTTCCTCCTATATTTGGGTTCCAGTGCCAAGTGAGGAGGTCTGATCCCGATTTGTTATGCCATTGCTACATCCTGCTTTAATATCAATAAATCAATACACTGAGAAGCTCAAACATTTCTTTCCTCAGTGATTTCAATCAAATCACACCATAGGGGCCAGGTTGGAAGGTTGCTATGGTTTCTTCTAGGGTTTGGTGACTTTTAGTACAAATAAAATTCATGGCCAACAAGAAAACTGCCTCTTTCCCTACCAAAGCCATCCAGGCCCAATATTCTAGGTCCTGAGACAGAATCAAAATCATATTTCAAAGTTACGCAGTGTGGCCTCGGCTAAGACAAACCAAGGGGTGGCCTTCCTTCACACATAGTTTTGCAACCACTCAAAGCAGGTTTCGTCGCAATCAAGATCCGGACTCTAAGTACTCTGGCCATAAGCCACATATCCTGTCCGGGGCCATTTAAAAGATATCTATAAACTGTCCAGAAAGGGCCAGTCAAACCCCGGAAGGAAGAGGGCTCTGGAAGCTGGCTATGTTTGTTTAGAGAAATAAACAAATCCTGATTTTTTTTTCTCTAGCCCTAAAAAGCACTTATCAGCTTGTCAAGATCTTGTTCAATCAAGCAATCAATCACCAAGCGCTGCCAGGATCCAGGGATACAAGGACAAAGAATCAAACAATCCTCCCTCTCCAGGAGACTGTTGTTTGGATGGCACAAACAGGGCTAAAGGAGAGAGCACTGAGGTCATGCGGAGGCAATGAGGAGGATCAGCCCTCCTGCTCCAGGTGCTCTCAAGGGGCCGAAGTCTTCTTGGAGGAAGAGCTAAGGCGGGTGTGTGTGCCAGGAAGAAGGGGGAACAGGTGCAAAGGCCCTGGGGAAATGGAGAGTGAATGATCTGAGGGGAACAAAGATTAGGCTAAACCAGAGAGGGAGGGAGGCTGGGGCCAGGGAGTGATAACTAAACAGTGAATTTATGTTTGATGCCAGAATCGGCAGAGAGCCACCGGAACAGGGACAGACCTGAAACAGGGAGCCCAGGAGGGCCAGTTTTAAATGTCCAGTGGGCCACTGGGGATGTAAGACTGAGGCCAGGAGCGTGCAACAGGCTCAACATGGCCATCTAGGCGTCCTCTGCATAGAGGAGCTGGCGAGGCCCCTAAGGGGGGTGGGCACCACCGTGCCCCCTGCTGGCAGCTGGAACAGGAGAAATGAAACCCAGACTTAACTAAGGCCCAAATGCCCTATGAGACTGCTTTGAGGATGGACAACCAGGACACACAGGATAATCATACCAGGCATTTATTCAGCACGCCAAGGTTTGCCAAATGCTTAAGAAAGGTTCTCTTAACGGATCCTTGAGAAGTGGTGGTGGCATTATCCCTGTTTTACAGATGAAGAAACAGAGGCAAACAGGGCAAAGCGACTTGCCCCGAGTGTCTGACCTCAGGCCTTCCTGACTCCAGGGAGCCAGCGCTCTATCCACTATGACCCTGGGCCCCCTGTGGCAAACTTAGCAGGCATGAGGACCCCGGATGGGAGGGGAGGGCATGGCTGGGGGTAACCGTGGCCCCATCTGAGGACTTGGGGACCTTTGCAAACATTTATCCTCCCAAAGGAGTGTAAGCTTCTTGAGGACCTGGCTTGGTCTCTGGGTCTCCAGCAGCCAGCATGAGGCCTTGCAAACAGCAGGTGCTGCATCAATTATTTGACCAGGACTGGCCAGCCTAAACTCCTTTCTCTCCCTTCCTTTCAGGGGCTCCATATACAGCTGATTTAGATTGACTTCTGAAATAGAGAAAGTGCTGGGTTTGCATAAGACGCTCTTCTCTCCTTCCATCTACCTTATAAAATGCTGAGTTTTAGCTCTGGTAGCTAAGCAGGGAGATACAAAGCAAAGAGCCCTGGGCCTGGAATCAAAAGACCTGAATTCAAATTCAGCCTGACACTTACTAGCTAGATAACCCTGAGCAAATCATTTAACCTTCCTGGATAAAGCCAAGGGTGCAGCCCAGGAGACAGGCAACCATGCCTTTTCTCACATTATATCACTTTGGAAGCACCAAAAGATTATAGACCTCAAGATCTAGCTCTGAAACCAGCAGCACAAAAAAGCCTAAAGCTTGAGATAGTGCCTTCCCATTCTGAGGGGAGTTCAAAGTTCAAAATAGTCAAGAAACAGGCTTGGAAAATGAGCAAACAATTAAAAAGAAGAACCTAGCCATAAAAATCCACTATGGTAACACTGGGAAAAGAAATGAGATAGAAGAAAATTATAAAAAAGAGAATTAATGACTTGATAAAAGAGGCACAAAAAAATCCACAAAAAAACTCCTTAAAAAGCAGAATAGGCCAAATAGAAAAAGAGGTACAAAAATTCCCTGAAGAACTCCTTCAGAAGTAGAATTGGCGGGAGGTGGGGAAGAAGGGCATAGGCCAGCTAGATAGCTCAGTGGACTGAGAGCCAGGCCTAGCGATAGGAGGTCCTTGTTTCAAATCTGACATTCAAATCAGATAGTTCCTAGCTATGTGACCCTGGGCAAGCCACTTAACCCCCACTGCCTAGCACTTACCACTCTTCTGCCTTGGAACCAATATACAGAACTGATTCTAAGATAGAAGATAAGGGTTAAAAAGAGAGAGAGAGAGAGAGAGAGAAAGAGAGAGAGAGAATTTGGAGGGAACTAGGTACTACAACAGATAGAGAGCCTGGCCTAGAAATTAGAGGCCCTAGGTTCAAAAATGGCCTTAGACACTTCCTAGTGTCTCTGGGCAAATCACCTAATCCTAATTGCCTAACCCTTACTGCTCTTTTGCTGTGGAACCAATACTTAGTACTTAGACAAAAGGTATGGATTAAAATTAAAAAAGAAAAAAAAGAAAGCAAAATTGGCCAAATGGAAAAAGAGGTACAAAAGCTCACTGAAAAAAATAATTTCTTAAACATTAGAATCCAGCAGTTTTGAGAAGCTAAAGATTGCTCCATGAGACATAAAGAAACAAAGTCAAAAGAATTGAAAAAACAGAGGATGACATGAAATAGATCATCAGAAAAACAACTCACTTAGAAAATAGATCAAAGAGAGATAATTTTAGAATATTGGACTACCTGAAAGCCATGATAAAGAAAAAAAAAAAAAGAGCTGAGACACCTTATTTATTTCAAGATATTATGAAGAAAAATTGCCCTGATATCTTAGGTCCAGAGGACAAAGTAGAAATTGGAATCAATCACCTCTTGAAAGAGATCCCCAAATTTAAACTCCCAGGAATATTATAGCAAAATTGTAGGATTCCCATGTCAAGGAGAAAATATTATAGGCAGCCAGAAGGAAACAAAAATATCAGGGAGCCACCTTCAGGATCACAAAAGATTTAGCAGATTTCATGTTAAAAGAGCAGAGGGATTGGAACATAACAGTCTGGAAGACAAAGGAGCTAGGATTACACCCAACAATAACCTATAAAAGACATTTAATGAAACAGAGGAAATAACTGTTCCTGCTTAACAAAAGACCAGAGAAAGAGGGAGGGCAGAAGGTAAAGAGTGGAGGGTGAGCATTTATTAAGCATTTAGTATGTGCCAGGCACTGAACTATGCCATAGGAAAAGAAATCCAAGTCCAAAAGGAAGGCAGTCCCTGCCCTCAAGAGCTCAAAGACATATATAGGTTGGACAAGTGTAAGATAATGGAAATTGCTGGCTGTATTCTGAGAAACTCTGCTTCAAGAAATACACAGAGGTGACAGCCCTGTTGCTTTAAACTGTCTTCCTCAGACTCTCTATCTGGAGGTCTGTTTTCAGTTATGGGTATAGCAATTTAGGAAGGCCACTGATAAGCTAAGGAGCATCCAAAGGAGACTTGCGAGCTCATGACTTATAAAGACTGGTAAAAGGGCCTGGGCTTTCCCCACCTGGATAAGAGAAGGCTCAGAGAGCCCCCAATCACTGCCTTCAAGTATCTCGATCTAATAAGACTTGTTCTCTTCGGCCTGACTTGCAATGTGGCCCAAGTTAGGTTTACTGACAGATTTCCTAACAAGGAGTTGTCTCCAAAGCGAAAGGTCTGGCTTGGGAGGGATGGGATTCCCATTCAGTGGAAGCCATCAAGCAGAACTTGAGGGCTCACAAAGGGATTCCTTTTCGGAAATGGTTTGTATTAAATGGCCTGCCACTTCTTCTGAGTCTTGATTTCTGTGACTCTAAGACCTGCCTCTTGTGTAAGGGAACCCCTTCCTCCCAGGATCATGAACTTTCTGCTTGCCAAACCAGCCCATTTGCTTGACTGGAACACTCCAAACAGAGAGACTTTGATTGGTTCCTAAGATGTAGTAGACCTGCGCAGAGAGAAAGGAAGTGATATGGAGAAAAAGGATGATAAAAAATGAGACTATAGAGGAGATAGGGTCTTCTCTGGAGGTTTTTGGCTGGGGGTCTTTCTGCGATTCAGCACTGGTGGCTAGGGCGGAAGACACTCTTGTGGGCTGGTAAGATTAGGGTGGTAGGCTAGGAAATATTTTTCTATTTCCTTCCCTCTTTATTTCTTCCTTAGACTACATTTATATTAAAATTAAATTATTAAAAGCTACTTAACATCCTCGTGACTTAAAAGTTAATTATTTTATAAACAGTGACTACAATCATCTTTTTTTTTTAACTAACATATTTCCAAACCAATTTCTAAATATTACCTCACCCACATCTATGACTTTCTGTTTTACATACACATATCATATTTGTGTCTAATGCACATAGCTTTTTCTTAGTGACTACTTACTCATTTCAGGCATGCCAGTCTCTCAGTGACCCCATTTGGGGTTTGCTTAGCAAAGTTACTAGAATAGTCTGCCATTGCCTTCCTCAGCTCATTTTACAGAAGAGGAAACTGAGACACAGGATGAAGTGATTTGCTCAGGAGGTCACACAACTGGTAAGTGTCTAAGGCCAAATTTGAACTCAGTCTTCTTGATTCTGGGCCCAGTGTTCTATCCACTGTGCCACCTGGCTACCTTTTTCCTTGAAGTACCAAAATGAAAAAGTACTAAATGGCCAATCAGTGCCCACTACGTGTGAGGCACTGTCCTCTGATATTTCATTATTAGATTAGTAGATGCTTGTTTGCACTTTTAAAGTCAGAACTGTCAAGGAAAGCATGAAATCACTCAATTATGGAAATTCTCTATTACTGTACTAGAGGACACTTGTTTCATTAAACCCTGATTAAAATTGGAGTTTGATTGAACTAAAAATTGTTTAAAAAGCTGTCATTGGTGAATGGGGAGAACAGTTGGTCTTGTTAAATTAAAGGCAGCTTTCATCTGAGCTGGGCATTACACAAATGAGTAAATATTTTCATTTCCTAGGGCTCAGGCAGATATGTTAGATGAATCACAGAAAAACAAAAGGCCCAACCATTAGCTTCAACACCAAAATTTACTGAGGAAATTAGTTTCAACAGGATAGAACTTCTTAACTGCTTAATTCAATGAATAAAGGAAATTTCCAGTTTTAGTTTCATAGCACACTTGGATTTATCCAATTATTCCCGGGGATAAGAGAGAGAACTCTCAAGAATGGAGATGGGTCAGTTTGACATGGATTCCTGGCAACATTCTACATGGCTGGTTTTAGGTCACTTTGAAGAAAATGCAGCAACCACCAGGGCCCAGGAAGGGTTCTCAGATAACAAGTCCTGCCCAACTAACTTTATTATCCTATTCTATCAGAGGGAAAGCAGGGGAGGCCATTTCCCATGATCCCCTTGTGAATGAGATGTTCAAGAGTGGTCAATGGGACTAGGAAGATCCAGGTTGCAGAACAATCTAATCTAATGAACCAACAAGGAGGAGTCAGAGGAGTGAGTGCCCAGGGAATTCTGCCCTCAGGCCTCTGCTGCTCAGCAGATCTACAATTTGGTGAAGACACAGGAATGGAGCTTGGCCAAACCTAAATAGGATGACATTCAACAGGGAATAAATAGAAGTGCTCAGTTTAGGTTCCCAAGCACCACCTAGAAAAGCACAGGAATGGGAAAAAAACCTGACTTGGTAGTTGTTCATATGAGAAACTCCTGAGAGGTTTAGTCAGCCAAGAAGGACTTACTTCCTATATGCCAGGCACTGTGCTAAGTGCTGGAGATATAAAGGCCCAAACGTGGGAAACAACATATCAATAACCAGCTCTGGACAGAAGAGAGGGAAGGCCCTGGGGCTGGGGGTGGCAGCAATGAGCCGGGAGATTATAGTAAATGATTATAAATTTCACAAATTATTCTGTAGGACGATCTCCCCAACATTCTGCTTCAATAGAGAAACAACTTACTGTCCTATGAAGAGGGCCTTCTGGCACCAAATCTCTTTATAGGTACAAAAATCTTAGTTCATAGTGAAGCTGTCACATCCCCAAAGGGTAAAAGGAGACCTCCAAGCTCTTAGCAGTGAGTCTCAGAGAAAGCCTTTCTGGGCCACTAAGGAGAGGCCTTGGTGTCTGCAGCTGCCATCTAAGCTGAGCAGCTACCCCTTGGGGACATCCTGGCTGACTGACGGACAAAAACCAGTGACCACAGGCTCCAGAGATCTGGGAGGTCCATGAGGCCAGGCCAAACCCCTCATGACCCAGTCTTCATGGCCTCATTTGGATTTTTTTGACAAAGATTCTAGAGTGGTTTTGCCATTTCCTTCTCCAGTGGATTAAGGCAAACAGAGGTTAAATGACTTGCTCAGGGTCACACGGCTAATGAGTGTCTGGGGTCAAATTTGAACTCAGGATCTCCTTACTCCAGGGACCCCAGTGCCCTATCCACTGTGTCACCCAGCTACCCCAAATCCTGGGGGGAGGCTATTAAAGCTGGGAGACTTGAGGTGTATTTTTTAACACTTCCTGAACAACAGACCATATATCCTCTCCTGTACACAGCTAAAGTTAGTATCAATAGGACACTGGGCCTGCCTACAAGGGATCTTAGAAGTCATCTGATCCAACTCCCTCATTTTACAAATGAGGAAACTGAGGCAGCAAAGATAAGTGACTTGCCTAAATTAGTACAATTGAGTTAAGGAGGGACTAGATTCCAAGCCATGTCTCTCCAGAATCCAAGTTCAGTATTTTTCTTACTGAACCATGTCGGTCTCTGCCATTTTAAAATTTTGGGGCAATTTTCAAGTTCTTGATGCACTACATGCAACCCCTGTCAACCCAAACTCTCCTGGCTTCTTTTCTTAGTTCTTCCCAACTCTCCCACACAGTCAGCACCTCTGTGTCACCAACAGGAGAAATGTGTGATGAGTCACTGCAGCAGGGCTGGAGGAGAAGAAAGTGGGGAATCTCCAATGTACTGGAAAAGCTGCTGAGATCACTACATTTCTAATGGGGCGTCTCCTCCCCACCTGGAGGAAGACACCAGGCTAGAAAGGCCCGGGTGCTTGGGAGGACTGCTGCCAACACAACACCTCAGGATGCCCAGAAGCCAAGCCCAGCAGGCCACTGAAGCAGGCCGCAGTTCATGGGCGCCTACATGCCCAGGTGAGGGCCAAGGCCTCATTCCCAAGAAGGGAACTTTTCTGCTGTCCCCAGGTTCAGTCTATGCCAGAATCCTGAGCTCTGGCCTGGAAGATAAGCTCCTGGCTCTTTCCTCTAAGGCTCCCCAATTCTGAGTCAAGCTAGCTAAGCAGAGCCCAGGGCAAACCTGCACCCTTAGAGACTGGCAGGAGCCCTGGTCCAAGGCACCTTCTGAGCAGCTCTGCGGTAACCCTGGATGCTAGTTCCCCACTTTCTCTAGAGTCTGCCAAGGTTCTTGGCTTCCCAAAGCTCGGTGGCACCGGCGGCACCACCACCACCACCACCACCCATCAGCAGCATCTTTCTTGGAGAGGCCTTCTTTCTTCTCAGTTAACCCAAATAAACACAAATAAGACTGAGGACTCTCTAAATTCTCAGTAGATTCAAAAGTATTTAAGTTAGCAGAACGAATAATTCCTCAGCAACAAAATGCAAAAGATTTCAATGTTAAATAGAAACAGGCCCAAAGTATCCCAAGATCTCAAGCCTGGATATAATAAGTGGTTAGAATTTACATTTATTATAACCTTAATAGCTACAACTCTCCAGTTTCAGGTCTGTCTCTTAAACAGATGTTCCAACTTAAGGAAAATGGATTAGTCCAATGAATTATCGGTCTGCCCTTCAGGTTAATCTGCTGGAGACTATGAAGTTACTGAATGAAGGGTGGGATGGTGATCCTGAAGGGGACAGAAGGGAAATCAGACCCACTGTGTAAAGGCATTCTGCCTCCTTCTCTGGTACAAGCCTTGTCAGTCCATGATATGCTGAGAAAGCAACCTGAAAGTTCACAGCCTACCTGAAAAAAACAAAATTAATAACACTCTGCTAACCAAGTCCCTACACATTGTGCTTGGATGGGAACTTCTTTAGCATTCATTTTTATGAGCTATATTGATACCCAAAAATGTATTTAAAAATAGCTCTAAAGGGAGCAGAAGCAGATATTAAACTATACTATAAAGCAGCAGTCATCAAAACAATATGGTACTGGCTAAGAGACAGAAGGGAGGATCAATGGAGTAGACTTGGGGTAAGTGACGTCAGCAAGGCAGTGTATGATAAACCCAAAGAGCCCAACTTTTGGGACGAAAAATCTACTATTTGCCAAAAACTGCTGGGAAAATTGGAAAACAGTATGGGAGAGATTAGGTTTACATCAACATCTCACACCCTACACCAAGATAAATTCAGAATGGGTGAATGACTTGAATATAAAGAAGGAAACTATAAGTAAATTAAGTGAACACAGAATAATATTTGGGAATCAGATCTTTGGGAAAGGAAAGATTTTAAAACCAAGCAAGAGTTAGAAAAAATTACAAAATGTAAAATAAATAATTTTGAGTTTTAGTACAAACAAAAACAATGCAACCAAAATCAGAAGGGAAACAACAAACTGGGAAAACATCTTTATAACAAAAAACTGTCAGAAGTCTAATTACTCCAATATACAAAGAGCTAAATCAATTGTATAAAAAAATCAAGCCATTCCTCAATTGATAAATGGGCAAGGGTCATGAATAGGCAATTTTCAGATAAAGAAATCAAAACATGAGAAAGTGTTCTAAATGTCTAATAATTGGAGAAATACAAATCAAAACTACTCTGAGGTATCACCTTACACCTAGCAGATTGGCTAAAATGATAGCAGGGTTGAGTAATAAATGTTGGAGGGGATGGGACATGGCAAAATTGGGACATTAATGCATTGCTGGTGGAGTTGTGAACTGATCCAACCATTCTGGATGGCAAATTGGAACTATGCCCAAAGAGCTCTAAAAGACTGTCTGCTCTTTGATCCAGCCATACCATTGCTGGGTTTGTACCCCAAAGAGATCATAAATAAAAAGACTTGTACAAAAAATATTAATAGCCATGCTTTTTGTGGTGGCAAAAAACTGGAAAACAAGGGTCTGCCCTTCAATTAGGGAATAGCTGAAGAAATTGTGGTGTATGCTGGTGATGGAATACTATTGTGCTCAAAGGAATAATAAACTGGAGGGATTCCATGTGAACTGGAAAGACCTCCAGGAATTGACACAGAGTGAAAGGAGCAGAGCCAGAAGAACATTATACACAGAGACTGATACACTATGGTACAATTAAATGTAATGAACTTCTGTACTAGCAGCAATGCAGTGACCCAGGACAATTCTGAGGGATTTATGGAAAAGAACGCTACCCACATTCAGAGGAAGAACTAAAGGAGTGGAAACACAGAAGAAAAACAACTGCTTGAACACATGGGTTGATGTGGACATGATTGGGGATGTCTTGATCGATGACACATGTTAAAACCAGTGGAAATGCGCGTCGGCTATGGGGGGAGGGGAGTGAAGGGGAAAGTAAGAACATGAATCATGGAACCATGGAAATTTTCTAAAAAAATTAAAAAAATAATATATTGCCCCCCCAATAAATAAATAAAAGGAGCAGAACCAGGAAAACATTGTACACAGAGACTGATACACTGTGGCACAATCGAATGACACTTTTCTATTAGCAGCAATGCAGTGATCCAGGACAAAAATCCAGAGGGACTTATGAGAAAGAATGCTGTTCACATGCAGATAAAGAACTGTGGAAAGAGAAACGCAGAAGAAAAACATATGATTGATCACGTGGTTCTATAGGGATATGATTAGGGTTTTGATGTTAAAAGATCACTGTACTCCAAATAATAATAATATGGAAATAGGTTTTGAACAATGATACATGTATAATCCAGTGGAACTGCTTGTCAGCTCCTGGGAGGGAGGGGGAGGAGGAAGAGGGGAGGGAAAGAACATGAATCATGTAACCATGGAAAAATAATCTAAATTAAAAGAAAAATATTATTTTCAATAAAACCACACCCAAATAAAAATTACTACAAAAAAATAGCTTTAGGAAGGCCTATAGCACTGATTCAGGTCCCCCTGGGAATCCCCAAAATGCTTTCAGGGGGCCTACAAGATTAAAATTATTTTTGTCATCATACTAAGATGTTTTATTGCTCCTACAGTAAATTCCATATGCAAAAGCTCTTTAGGAGGGCCTCATTAATGCCAAAGAGTGTAAAGGGGATGGAAACCAAAAAGTTTGAGAACCCCTGGTCTATAGAAAGAGGAGATCTGGGAGGGAGGGCATCCTTTCATGGCACCTGCCTGCAGGGGAGAGGGCCGGGGTTCTTGGAAACATCAAAGAGCTCAAAATGCCAGCAAACACTGCTGGGAATGACCTGGCTGCAGACTCCTGGAGTCTACAACAACAGGAACACATTTCTCCGCAGGATGCATTTAAACACACTTGTAAAATGAGGCACTGAAGCAAGTAAGAAAAAGGCAACCTTTGGTCTAGTTATCTGGATGCTGCTGGCCAGTGTGGGTTTGGAGTCAATTATTTGGGTGCCAAAGTTCCCAAATTCCCGACTGATCTGATAAATCTTGGAAGAATCTGACTGGCAGAACACTCACTGTTCTGTGTTGACACCATTGAAATGAGAGCAGGAAGTGCCAGGCCAGATGTTGGTGGGAGCAGGGACGATATTGCACCGTGCGGTTTGCTGAGGCCGAGACCCTTCCGGCACTGACGTTCAAAAGGGCAGGGAACAGAGAGGAACTACAATCTGAGGGGCAGGCTCAGGTCTAGTAGGGGCCAGGCTGTGAAGGGCCTGAAGAGGTACAAAGAGAGAGAGAGCAGAATCACCTCTGCAAGGCAGAAGGGAGTCACTACAGCTGTTGGAGCAGGGCAGTGACCTGGTCAGAGGGGAGCCTGGTCTCCTGAGCTCTAGAAGGAAAGGGAATGGACTAGAACCCCAACTCAGATCTGGAAGGGCCTCGACAAGTAGGGAGTCCAAACGCCTAAGCTCTCGCGGTTGTTTTTGCTTCTTCGTGGGACTTGGGTCAAATCCCACAACAATTTACAACAAGAGGGCACTCAAATGTTGCATTTACTGGAACTTGATTACATCAGCATTACTAAAAATAGCTGGCCAACACTGGGGCCTTTAGAAACTTTTTCCTTATACAGAACCTCTCCCTGAAGCCCAGGATGACCCACAGAGGCAGGTGCTCACCATAGTCTGACCCACAGACTGATGGCTTCCCGGAGAGTCCACAGAAAAAGAGAGATCAGGGGGTGTGTGTGTGTGTGTGTGTGTGTGTGTGTGTGTGTGTGTGTGTGTGTGTGTGTGTGTGTGCGCGTGCACACACGCAGAGACTGGAGGGAGGAAAACCAGGTGCTCTGCCCCTCCCTGATGGGCTGGCAGCTGGAGGAAAGTCAGGATGAGAGAACAAGGCTTACAGGTAGGCAGAGAAAGAGCTCAGTAAAGGATCATAATGAGAGCTAGCTTCAAGGTTGGCAAAGGGCTTACAAACAGGATCTCATTCATCACTGAGGGACAGAGCCCGGGGCCTGGAGTCAGGGAGCTCCTCTGAGTTCAAATCCAGCCTCAGACATTGCCTAACAGCATGACCCTGGGCAAGTCATTGAACTATTCCAGGCCTCAGTTTCCCCATCTGTAAAATCTTTAAAAATAACACCTACGCCCTAAGGTTGTAAAGATAGAACCAGATCCTATCTGTGAAGCCTTCCACAAAGCTTAAAGTATTATAAATATTAAAAATGATAAAGGCTGGTATAAATATATATATTAGTATTTTGATTAAAGCCATTTTGATAAAGTCATTGGACCACGCGCTTGTAAGAATTCAAAATTGCCGCCCCAGTCATTATTACCTCTTCCTCAGTCTGCTGGCCAAGAGACCACTCCCCCCTAACCCAGGAGATTATAAACTCTTCCCTGCGTGGAGTCGTAGGTGTCCCCACGCCCAAAGAACCGGAACCGGAAACCCGTTGGACCACGGGAAATGTAGTTGGATGATTTCGCCGTGTCCATAGAAAATATATATATATATACTTAAAGATGGCATTTCCCAAATTTCACTTTTACAGTATCAACTATTATTATCACAGCAACTCTGGGAGACAGGTGCTATTACCCTCATCTGAGAGATGAGGAAACTGAGGCAGAGGCTAACTACTAGATTTTCATGAGTCTATGTCCAGTATTCTGTCTACTGCTGGAACATGGCAGGTGTTAAATTAAAAAAGGAGAGAAATCCTCCTTCTTGTCAACCCTCTTTATAAAAGACAAGAGCAGGGTTTTAATGCCGGATGCTGGCACACCTCCTCCACTCTGGGCCTAGCGAAAACTTACCCACCTCTGAGACCTTGCCCACACGCCAAGTCTTCCCAGTTTCCCTGCCCTCCCCAGGCTGAAGAGAACTCCCTTCATTGAATCCCAAAGCACTTTGTTTCTCCAGTAGTGAGAATCTGTATTTCAGAGGCAAGTAACCATCTCACACTCTGAGGAAAAGGTCTTCAAGGCCCAGAATCTCCCTGACTTAACACCCAGCACAATCAGGGTGCTGTCACTAGGCTTTTGTATATAGCAGGCACTGGGAGAAATGTTTGTCACCTAACACTGTCCACATACAGCCATTTCTGAACAGAAGATTCCAACTGGGTTTCCCATAGAGTCAAGAGGCCAATCTACTTCTCTGGAGAGGCTCCAGTGTGTAGTCAGGCAAGATAGAGAAAGCATGGCCCCCTCCAAACAGCAATGACCCATATGGACAGGATTCAAAACGCTTTCCTCAGGTTGAATCCCATTTTAGAGATAAGACAATGGGGGTGAAGCCAGAGTCTAAGGCCACGTCCAACCCTCTCTCCCCTATGCCAGGCTGACTTGGTGCCAATGACCAAGAACAAGATTATTTTCCTGCTAGGAACACCTTTACCTCAAGCTTGAGGAATTATAAGGAGGCAGGAAGAAAAATGTGGTGCAATTTCCCCACAACAAACCTGCCTGGCACCAGGAGACTCAACAAGGAGCTTTGGGTGATGCCATCTAGCTGGGAGGCTTCCCCAACTCCTTGTGGGCCAGCTCTGCATTCATTCCATCACTGGCTCATTCAGCTTTCTCCCTCTTGCTTCCCAGAATCCCCAGCTTCCTTCAAGACTTAGCCCAAGGAGATCTACTCTTTATGGATCTCTTGCAACGATGACGTCTGTGCTGTCTCCTCGATTAGAACGTAAGCTTGGTGGGGGCAGGAACGCCTCCTTTTGCATCCCCAGCACTTAGCACAGCAGAAGCATTTCATCAATGTTACTGATTGGTTGCTTCAAGCCCATCTCCTGAGGGGAGGCAGAACAACCACTGTTCTCCCAGCCCCAGGTCTAGTCAGATGTGCAAGCAGAAGTCAAGACGAGTCATGATGCCTTCATGCAGCTCCTTCTACATGCTAGGCACTGTGCCACGTTCCCAGGGGCAGGGAGGCCACCCAGAAGGCTGTGACAATAACCCAAGGAAGGAGGAGGGTCTGAACCATGGTGGTGGCAGTGTCAGAAGAGAAGAGGGCATCCATGAGAGATGGGTGAAGACAGAGTTGGCACAGACTGAACTGTTAGGTGGAGTGAAAATGAGGAGCCAAAGATGACACCAAGGCTTTGAGCCTGGAGGTGGGAGGGCTGTGGTGCCCTCCAGAGCAATAGGAGAGCTGAGAAGAGGGAAGGGCTTGGGGAAAAAATAACGAGCTCAGTTTTGGACACATGAGTTTAAGATGTTTACAAGGAGGGAAAAAGACATCTACAGAGTGAGGCCAGAGGTTTGCGGAGAAATTACAGCCAAATAAATTGATATAAGAATCATCTGCATCAAGATGACAGCTGAATTCATGGGAACTGATGAAGTCACCAAGAAAAAAATCATCCAAAGAGAGAAAAGAAGAGAGCGGAAGGGCAAACACCACCCAGCTATGGCACAGCCTTGATGATGACCCAGCAATTGAGAAGGAGAGCCGAGGGAGAGCAGGTCCCAGACACGGAGAGAGAAGAGGAGAGTTAACTGCACCAAAGGCTGAAGATGGCTGCAGAAAGACGAGGAGGGTTTAAAAGGCCCTTAAGTTTGATGACTGAGGTCAGAAGCCAGGCTGTGTGGACTTCAGAAAAGACAAGAGGAAAGAAAATGGAGGCCTGTCTCAGACACGATCTTCTGAAGCTAAGCTGGGCATGGCCAGAGAACTATAGTATGAAAAGGAGGGGAGATATGTGGTGATACCCTGTGGGGTGAAGTGAGGGGCTTTTGAGAATAAATAAAACATCAATTAGGCACTCCCTGTGTGCAAAGCACTGAGGTAAGCCTAGAAATACAAAGAGAATGCCAGAATGTCAATGCCGGCCCTTAAGGAGCTCCCATTGCAATGGGGACACCTTGCACGGGGATGATTTTGGCTCCTAGTCGGATGCAAAACGTTCATGGTCTTTGGGGTTCAGAAGCCCAGCAAGTGGTCAAGCCTCTTCTTTGATATCATTTCCATTGATAAAATCCCATCAGGCAGGGCCCAGGACTTGGGTGGCCAGAACTTTCCTTTCTGGGTCTCCAGTTGCTGCAGGATCGCGTTCAAGCTGCCTCTTGCTAGGGGTTGCTTCCCAGAGCTCTTGGACTCAGGCCTTGGGCTGTCTCCACGGCAGTCTGAGAGCAGATGGGGGTCAGAGTGGTGGTGAGTGTTTAACTCACTCACCTGGTGTCTCTCTCAAGAAGGCTGGCTGTTCAGTGAATGGCCATTGGTCATTGGTGCAGATACCTGGCCTCCTCCCAGATGAAGGGTGGGAAGGCTGGCCCAGGAGAAGGAATGGTGGTCCAGGGGAAGGAGGGGCTCTCGTGCCTCTCTGCTTGTTGGTGACAGTCAGCAGCCAGTGGTGGTGGTAATGGGGAAGGTGGGTCCTTTCTCCACCATGATTTCTCCCCTAAATGACTGTTGTGGGGGATGGAAATAAAAGTGTGTCCAATGGCCTACAGGGAAACTGCTACTCCCAAGGCCCTCGGGTATCTCCACTGAAATCTGAGGAGAGATGATGGTCAAGATAGTGACTGTGGTCTGACTGGTCTGGAACATGTTGCTTCCTGATTGTCACTCAGGGAACCTAGACTAGCTTTCCTGTCCAGTGGATGAGAGAGGCAAAGGCCTGCTTGGAGGTAGTAGAGAAGCAGCCAGGATGACTGAAGATGACTGAGCGTGGGGGTGACACAGTGGACAATTCTTGGGAGGAGACGAGATGGCATGAGATTCCTTGGACAGGAAAAGGGCCACAATGTCATGTGAGGTGGGATGAAGGAGAAGTGAGGGAAGGCATCTGACTATTGTGAGATCAGAAGGAGAAAAAATGGTCCCCAATTTTAGGGAACTAAAACTTAAGAGGGTTTTAAGGGACTTTCTCCAAGTGCCATAGCTAATAATCGGTGTCAGTCAGAATTCAAATTCAAATTCAAAGAATTGCCTTCTGATTTGAAAACCAACACTTTTTACCGCCTACAGGGAGCAATGAAAAAATGAGTTTTCCCCACCTTCTGCTCCTGACTTACTACTCAAAGAGAAGCAGGTTTGGGGTGTTAGGTAGATTAGAGGGCTGAAAATCGAACAGGGGAACTAATCTGATGAATAAATGCAGAGCCTTTTCTTAAAGGAAGGAAAACTTGTAATCATTAACACATTTTCATCCAAGAAGTTCCAAAGGAGCCCCATTCAAGGCCACAAAGTTCAGGTTTTCTGGATGCAAACCTAACACTGTGCACACCTCCGGTGACCCAAACTTGTCCTCTCATCTGGTTGTTCTGGGCCGCAGACATCTTTCAATCCTCCCCAAGGAGAGAAACTCAGGTTATTCATTAAGCCAACTTCCTCAGCCATGAGGGGAGCAGCCTCCTTCCCAAAGGGGTAAGAGGGAATTCAAAAGGGAAGTTGGAGATCTGACCTCTTTCCCTCAAATCATTTACTTTGGGTTGGGTCCACATGGCAATATGACCAACAGCATTTCATACAAAGAAAAACCACGTTAGTCATGCCAATTCGAGTTGAAACTTAGGATAGGAATTTGCCAGTTAGGGCAGGTCTGTACCCTAAGAATCTGGGGCTTAGACAGTATTTAGAAAGCCTGACGTCAGTGAAAATACAGACATGCTACTGGAACCAAACTAAGAGACACCAATTAGGGCTCATGGGACCAGAGGACTGTCCTGATTCTGTTATCATCCAATACATTAGCCTTCTTAAAATCTCCACAAAACCGCATGTAAGACAATGAGAGGAATGACCCCTCTGCAAGGCCTTTGTGCCTCCTCATCATGCTTCGGTAGTGAGCAGTGGGAAGAAAGCTGGGGAAGCTATCTCCTGCTTTCTCTGTAGCCAGCCCTGAGCTGGATCTGAAGCGTTCCTCCACTGCCATGATTTTCACAGCTCCTAGGGTTTCAGCAATATGCTTGCCAAGAAGCTCAGTCCATCAGAAAAGATGAGCCTACAACGACGGACTGAGCCACTTGGGTGAAGGGAAGCCTGTTCAGCAACCCTCACTTCCTGCAAATCCGTGCAGCAACACAAGGGCTTGATGGAGGGGAATGACAAGTCTAGGGGAGGTTGAAATCAGGGATGTGGCATCCTGAAGCTGCTGGAGGGCCCAGGGATGCTGCCAAGTGGCCTGCCCCTCCCGGCCTTAGAGGAAAGCTGGTACCAGCCCCAAGTCAAAAATGCCGACCATCATTCTTTTAAGGAAAAGGTCAAGCGAAGTCAACAAGCATTGTTTATGTACCTAATCTGTGCCAGGCAGGCCTTGTGATAAGCACTGGCGATACAGAGAGAAGCAGAAAACAGCCTCTCCTCTCTGGAAGTTCACATTACTATTCATCACTCCTACAAATGCGTTCTGGTAATTCAGTCCTAAAGGGAACCAAGCCGGCACAGAAAAGGCAGCTGGAGACACAAGACTGGAGGCCAGCAGGGAGAATGGGGCAGACAGGCAGCCATTAAATCCATGGGGGCTGAAGAGACATCAGGTGAATGGCAGGGAGAGAAGGGAAGACAGCCCTGAGGGTGACCTGGAGGAGCAGCCAGCAAAGGAGACAGAAGGAGAAAGGAGCAGTCAAAGAGAGGACAGTGCCCTCGAGAGGACAAGATGGTGATCCAGGAGGGTCAAAGGCTGAAAAAGATGTATTTACTCATTTAAAAAAAAAAACAGCCTATTCTATATATTTAAAAAATATTCTCTCTCTCTCTCTCTCTCTCTCTCTCTCTCTCTCACACACACACACACACACACACACACACACACACACACACACACACACACACTTCCCTTCTGTCTCTTAGAATCAACACTATGTATTGGTTCCAAGGCAGAAGAGTGGTAAGGGCTAAGCAATGGCAGTTAAGTGACTTACCCAAGGCCACCTGGCTAGTAAGTATCCGAGGTCAAACCTCTGGTTTCCAGGCCTCGCCTCTCTATTCACTGAGTCACCTAGCTATTTTTTGTGAAAATAACTACATTTTCCAAATTAGCAAGGAGAGTGGCATTGGATTGCATATTTCTGCAAATGTCTGCTTTAACAGAAGACAGCTGGATCCTGTCTGCTTCTGCATTCAGTATGTTGTGGTATATTGTTTTGGGTGAAGTGTATTCTGGTTTCAAAGATAGGGAGTTGGGGAATGGAAGAATATTTTCATAGCCAAATGATGTCTTGGTGCTGCTACAAAGCTAGTCCTGACCTCAGTCTTGGGGTGCCTGGGATCCCCAGGCCAACTTGGAGGACTGCTGACCTCAAGATTCCTCCAGGCAGGGAGCCAGGAAAGAGGCATGGAAGGAGGTGGGCAGAATCCAGCACACAGGAGTCTCTGAGCTTAATCCTCTTCCCTACCCCTTCAAAGCGTGGCTACAGGGAAGCTGAAAAGTTGGCCTATTGTTCAAGTTCTCAAATTGCAGGTTAGTAACAAACAAAGGCTTTACAGGGTAAACCCATAACACATGGCTACACACATTCTGGCAACAAGGGCCTCAGATTTCCAACTCTTTGCCAATATGTCCCCAAAAGGAAATGCTATTTAAGAAAATCATCTTAATTACAGTGTATTTGTTAGGAGGATAAGAAGAGACAGTGAGCCTCAAAGGAGGGCAGTTCAGGGGCAGGAAGCCAAGCACCGGCTTCCTCCTCCTTATCTGTTCCTAGGTCTGCAGAGGGGGAAGGAAAGGCAGCGCCCAAAACCAAACCCACAGGCCCCTTTCCAAGGGCACACGGGACAGAGACTGCTCTGGACGACTTGGCCTTAACAGGAAACACAATCTGGCTCCCTCCTCAAGAGATGCAAAATAGGGGGCCCAAGGAAATGCAGTCACATTCACGTGGGTGCAGGTCTAGACCTCACCCCACGCCTGCCTCTTCCGTTCAAAGGGCAGCCTTCCTTCCACCCAAACTTTGGGAGCCTGGGTGATTAAGACGGGTCACGAAGAAGGCCATGCCCATGTTATCAAGGGCTTGAGAGGCTCCTATTATAGCAGGGTATAGGCCATCATCCCCCTTCCAAACTGGAATAAGACAGCTTTGTGTTCCAATGTCCCCTTGTCTTCCAATCTTTCCCCTCAACTCACAGGGTCATTTATTTGGAGTGTTAATCAACCGTTGAATATCCAGGAGAATATAAGCTCCTTGGGAGCAGAGGCTTTGTTCATTTTGGTTTTTCCAAGGCAGGGACTTAGCAGAAAGGATGCCAGAATTGGACTGAATCTTCCTGGGAAGACCCCTTCTCCCTAGCTCTAGGATCATGGCCTCCCCGGCCTCCCCCTCCCTCGTCTCCAGCTTTGGTTTAAAAGCATTAGAAGAACCAGAGAATACCCTAACCTGATAACTTTTCAGTGTTCCCTCATTTGTAACAGAGACCAAAGCAGAAGCCTTTGAACCCCAATGTCAAATAAAGCCATCGCCAGCACCCCCAGAGCCTGTTAGTCTATCAGGCCATTCACTGGCAGGCCAAATCCCAGAGATGAAGCTGTGGCCACATAACGAGAAGACAGGGCTCACTGGAAAAGACCCCGACACTGGGCAAGATTGACAGCCCAAAGCAGAAGGGTCACGGAAGTGAGGAATGTGAACCTGGACAGACTTGGGGAAGGTGAGGAGGAGAGAAGGCCAGGCGCGCCGCAGGCCACGAGGTCGTGAAGAGTCGGACTTGAATGAACAATCGACAACCCAACATCCAAATCGAGAATTAATAACTGACATTTAAACAATGTGCAAAGCATTC
Source organism: Gracilinanus agilis (assembly GCF_016433145.1). Classification (NCBI taxonomy): domain Eukaryota; kingdom Metazoa; phylum Chordata; class Mammalia; order Didelphimorphia; family Didelphidae; genus Gracilinanus; species Gracilinanus agilis. Next base: position 290,250,607 of record NC_058135.1, on the reverse strand, counting down.
TTATGTCACGGAGTCACAGCAACCTTCTGAAGCTGCTAGATGGTGCAGGGAACAGTGAGCTGACCCTTGAGATACAGAGAACTGCGTTTGTCTCTTGCAGTCAATCTTTACCAGCCAGTGTGGCTGCGGGCAAGCTGCTTCTCCTCTTTCTGCCTCAATTTCCTCATCTGTCAAATGAAGACAATAATAGAAGGTTCTACCTCCCAGGGTTGTCACTGGCCTAAAACCAGCTAGCCCTACTTTATAGAGGCAGTTCAAAGAAAAGAAGAGAGAAAAAAAAAAAAAAAAAAAAAAGCAAGGTCTGACCCTAGGCCTTCCTGTGTTTTACCTGTATAGGCTGTCTTCGTCCCAAAGATGGAAGGGGGGGGGGGATTACTCATTTTTTTCCAGCTGGGGAACAGTCAGTAAGCACAGATTGATTCCCGACACCATGGGGGAGGGGAGAGGGTGCACCCAGGAAGCAGTTAGTCAAGAAACAGGTTTGTCAATAAACAGGCATTTGTTAATAAGCAGGGTCTTCTGTGTGCCAGTGTCACCTCCAGCCCCAGATAATTTTTTGATGTAAAAGATTTGGGGCTCCGACCAACAGAATGCTCTTATCGTCACAGAATAGCTGAGATCCGTAATAGTAAGGATTGTAAACTCTGAAATCCTGTTTTCTATCTTTTTCAGTTCTTATAAGACTCCAAACTGTCCTTCGGATAAATACAGTAGAGATTGCTCCGAGTTTGTTGTGACCTTTTGCCTGATACCAAAGTGTGAAAATAAAAATTTTTTTAAAACAAGGTCTAGTTTGATATGTTTTAAAGTTATGAATTTTTAAACATCATCCCTTTATAATTATTTCTACAGATTGATTCTGAATAATAGAATTTTTCATCCCAAAGTAATTTAAGAAAGTCGAGAACTGGCCCAGGCCAGGTAGAAATTGGGATCTCTGATGTGTCTGTGGACTTTGGGGTTGTGTGACCAAAAGAGAGAGGACTAGCCATCTTCTCTGCCATTCCTAAGTTCTCAAACTTTACCAAAAAAGAGATGATGCACCAAAGATAAAGCGGCTTCCTTCGTCTCCGTGGTCTCCAACACCCAAAATCCAAAGGGAGGTTTCAAAACACACCAAGAATCAATGCTCGCTGAACCTACATTCACTTAGGACCCCCCCCCCCCGCCCCCAGCAGGCACGAGGACACAACCTCCCTCATGTTTCGGAAGAGAAAGCTCCGGCCCAAATGTGCAGTGACTTGCCCAAGGTCACATAGGAGATGGGGATGAGGCCGGGCTTCTATCCATGGTGCCTCTCCCAGGAAGCCTGGATGGCCACTCAAGGAATGAAAGGGCACTGCTTCAGCTCTCGCCCTGTGACCAGCAATGGGTCAACTGCTGGCAACAGAAAAGCTGCACTGTCTGCCCTCAAGAAGCCTAGACTCTAATGGAGGGAAAGAGTCCCTAAAAAGAAAGCTCAGCAGGAAGCCCCAAGGGCTCAGCATGGGGCAGTGACGGGGACCTAGAGGAGTCCAGGCACAGGGCCGACACAAGGACAGAAATGAGGGTTCCCACCTCATCCAAGAAAGCACAGGTGAGGGATTCAGCAGCTAGAGAATCTGGGAGGGGGTGAGCCAGCAGAATGCAAGGCTGCTCATACCGGAGTGCCTCCATTTACAAGCCCAACAGAAGGATTCAAAGACCACTGATGGCCTCCCACAGAGCTCCCAGATGCAAGGTGCCAGGCCGTGCGGGCGGCCGTCGGAGAGCCCCCATCACAAGGTGGTTCCAGACCTTTTCTCTACCCAAACACCTCCACCTCCGTTAGCCACGTGGGAACGGCTTTGATGCCCCCCACGGACCTCATCCTCTCCCCCCTCCCAACTCCTGCTGCTGTCAAGGGCACGGCCACCCTCCCAGGCCAGATGTCTGCTGCCAAGCCCCGACACCTCTCCCGTACAGCCCTTCTGCTCCTCTCCTCTCCTGTCCTGTCCATCTGTCCCTCAGCTGTCAAACCAAGCATCTTAAAGGGAACACCAGGGCCTCCACCAACTCAAGGATCAAACCTAAAATGAACTAATCTAGGAATGATAAATGGCTTACTCTGTGCAGCCTCCTGAGACTACAACTAGACAAGGAGCTCCAATGGACAACTCCCATGGTCCGGGGGGGGGGGGGGGGGGGGGAGCAGCCCAGCAGGTGGTCAGCCCTCTTCTTTGATGTCATATCCACTGATAAAATTCTATCCTTCTGACACTAACCATCAGAGAGGGCCCAGGCCTTGGGTGGCCAGAACTTTCCTTTCTGGGTCTCTGGTCCCTGTGGCTGTAGCTTCTCCCCAGAGGTACTTCCCAGGACAGCAGGGGCTGGATGCCTGGTGCAGGGCTGACTCCATCAATGTCAGAGGGTCGGCCTATCTGCCTTCTTCTCATAGGCTGGCTTGTCTGCCCTGTGGGAGGCAATGGGTCGGCAGCTGTCAAACTGACCACGTCACCCTCCTGTTTAATAAACTCTGGTGGCTTCCTTATACCTTCAGGATCAAATGGAAAATCCTCTGCTTGGTTCGGAAAGCCCTTTGTAACCTGGGCCCTTCCTACCTCTTACTCTCTGCTCCAGGGATCCTGGTCCCCTTGCTGTTCCTCACACGAGACACTCCATCTCTAGGCTCCAGGCATTTTTCCTGGCCAGCTGGTCCTCCACAGGCCGGTTCTCTCTCCCCCATCTCCATTTCTTGCCTTCTTCAAGGTCCAGGTAAATCCCACTTCCCACATGAAGCCCTCACAACATTGGCACCTTCCTTCTGTTTTTCTAATCTATTCTGCTTCTGTTTGGTTGGTTATAGTTGTTTTCACTTGTCTCCCATTAGCCTGGGAGACCCTTGAGGACAGGGACCGCGGGTTGCCTTTCCTGTATCCCAAGCACTCGGCATAGTGTTTAATAAATGTTCATTGACTTGATGTACCCCTCTGACCCAACTCCTCCTCTTGGACCCTTTATCTTCCTTTGCTCTCTCCTGGCTCCTTTGCTGAATCCTCTCCATGCCAGGATGCATTCTGGGCCCTCTCGTTGTACATACTCTTTTTCAGTGATCAGACCAGCTCCTGTGGATTCAATGATCAATTCTTAACCATGCACACACATACAAAGTGCACACACAGAGTATGTATTACACCCAAAGACACAAACCCTTAAGCTCTAGTCCTCCATTTCTAACTTTATATCTGGACAACCCATCAAACTTCCCTAAATTCAGCCTTCCTCCACACTTCCCAATTAGTGTTAAGGGTTCTACCACCTTCTGATCAGTCATCCCGGCTCCTAAATCTCCAATCATTCTGCGTCAATAACTAATTCCCACACTGGCTAAGTGCTCCTGGTCTAGTCTCTCTGGCCACATAGCAGCAGCTGCTGCTCAAGCCCTCCTTACTTCTCACCTGGGCTACTCTAATGAATACATTTGCTCATTCAATAAGCATTTATTTAAAAGCCTCCTTAATTAAAGCCAGGCACCGTGCTAGGTGCTAGGAATACAAAGCCAAAAAGAAAACAGTCCCTGCTTCAGAGAGCTTACATTCTTTGGTGAGAAACATGAAACAGTACAGGAGGTGGAGAACTCGAGTTCGAAGCCCTTCCTGCCCTCTCTGCTACCCATCTAACTTGTTATTCCATAACTCAGGACCCCCGAAGAATGGCAATGAACCCCTTGAGAGAAGGAAGCGTCTGGTCTTTGGCCAGCGCCCAGCTGAGTGAGGCCAAATTCTTTTAACTGAGTGTGGATCTCACGGATGCAGCCACCACTGTTGGGGGCTTGGCACAATCATCACCATCTCCTCCACAAATGGTGGCTTCTGAAGGTCCTCTCTAAAGGGAACCCCTCTTCCAAACAGACTCATCTTCTGTGGCTGTGGCAACATCTCTGGCAGGCATGTGTCCTTGTTTTATACCTCTCTTAAAATAAACAACCAGAGGACCAACCAATCAAGTCCTCCATTGCCAGAGGCTTAGAGAATTTTAACATCTGCACAAGAGAAATTCTGCTGAAGGAGAGAACCTTTAATATGGCATTTCTCCCTACTGAATAAAAAGCTATTTAAAAAATTATTTTGGGAGGTTTTAAATAACACATTTTTATACCATGTAACTTCCCAATAAATGCATCTCCCAGAGAAACATCCTTAAAGCAAATTTAGTGTGGAACCAGCCAATGAGTTCAGTCCTTATGAACATGGCGTACCATGGATGCAATTCCCCAGGTGGAAGAAAGCTTCCCTTCAAAGAGTTGTGTATGGAGGAGTGTTAGAGAGAGCTGGAGTATGAGAAGACTCTGGGTAACTGGAGCTAGTCTTCTAACCACGAGGAAAGCAGAGTCTTTTTGGCTCCTGACTGAGGGGGAGCAGGGGAGAAAACACTGAAAAGGCATTAGTCAGTCTTTGTCTTTCCTCCTCATACGAGAAGAGAATCAATACAGTGAAGGGAGAGAAGGCCAGGTTTTTGTTAACATGTTTTTTCCATTTAGGTAAAAGAGACGGGAGGCTGTGACGTCGTGAGGTTTGGGTGCCCAGCCCATCAGGCATTGCAGTCTAAAGGGGCCTTTGGGATCCGTCCTGTGGTAGTTGAGACCACTGAAGTACCTCTTGCACTTTAACAAGGCGTGATGTTGAATGTGGATGTGAAGCTGGTGGGATCCACACAAGGCAGGACCCTCCAGCTTAAAGTCTCACATCACTATCCTCAAGGACAGAGGCCTAGAGAGAGGCACTATGGGGAAACGGTTCCATGTTTGCAATCCAATACTTGTTATTTCTTTAAGTAAATATCCCTTTATAAAAGCTAATGGATGTAAATGGGCTAAAGCAGATAGAAGTAGGCTACTATCACTATTAGCTAACAGTGGGGGGAACCACACCAGAATGGAAGACGAACTGATGGCATTAGAGGAAGACAACACAATCCCTCAAGGGCACCTAATAACCCTGATGGGGAGAGTGTTTACTACAAAAGGAACTTAAAAAAAAAAGAAGAAGAAAAGTAGTCTGGCAAAACTAATCAAGACACCGATGTAGAATATATAGTTTTCCACATTCATAAATCCCTCATTTCCCCACAACTCATCTAGTCTAGGCCTGGCCACAACATCTGTTCATTTCCCAATTTCATACATACATACATACACACACACATATACATATATACACACATATGTTTAAACCTTTACCTTCTTTCTTAGAATCAATACTGTGTATTGGTTCCAAGGCAGAAGAGCTGTAAGGGCCAGGCAATGGGAGTTAAAGAGTGACTTGCCCAGGTCATAGCTAGAAAGTGTCTGAGGTCAAATTTGAACTCAGGACCTCCTAACTCTGAGTCTGGCTCTCAATCCACTGAGCCAGCCTACTGATATAAAGCTCTATGGGGGGGTCGAGGTTTTGTTTCTATTCACACAGGAAATGGACACCCACAGTAGAGAACCTTTCAGGAACAGCAGAAGATGAGAAACTCAGAAGACCACTAGGAAGACCCAAGGCACAAAGACCATGATTTGGAGACAAGCCAAAAGAACAGTTCACATGGCAGAACAATCCCTGGAGGTGGCAAGCCTCCCTAAGACTGATCAATCTTAACTAAGCCACTTCTGAAAAAACAAACAAAAAAGCATTTACCCAATTTTATGCTAATAAGTGGCTGCCTCACCTTCTGTATTAACCTCAGCCCAACTATTACACGGTTTGTGAACATAACTTATAATGATGTTCAGCCTTGTATTCTGATTTTAGGTATAATTATTTCTGTATCAAATGTAAATGAAATTTTCAAAGTGTATTTCCTCCTCTATTATCTCTATAACTGATCGCATTTGTTCCATATGCTATATACTCCCAAACCTTGGTACTTGGACAAAAGTTAACTCACACTTATTCCACCAGAAGACGGCATAACATAGTCAACCCATACTTCGTTTACACTCCAAAAGGACTTATCAGAATTGATTAGGAAAACAGACACAGCAGAACAGAATAAAATTTAGTAGCATTAGCACTTAGAAATAAAACAAATTTGACTGACAAGTAAAGGAGAAGTTAATATTTGCTTGGCTTATGGAACAAAGAATCGGATACTAACAGAATCAGGCTAATTATAAGAGTAGCTCTCTTAGCTGTGGTATGATACTTGTCATAAAGGCAAAAGGACCCTAAGTCTCGACAAAGTCACAGCAAGCCTAACAATCCAACTAAGGCTATGCAAAGAGCTCAGAGGAAAGGCCTCTGAAAAAAAGGAGGTGTTTTAGTAACCCTAGAATTGGACCGCCCGATTTGAGGCTAAAACTTCCCTGAGTAAAATCACCTCAGCTCCTACACTGAAGCCATGGAGAAATGTCTGCCGATGACAAATCACTATGGTCAGCATGACCAGCATACCCTGAAACACACTCTGAAAAAAGCCCAAGTCAAAAAAGAAATTTCAAAAGCTCCATTTCCAAGCAAACAGAATTGGAATTTAGCTTTCTAGCTTTACACAATTCACACAAATCATACACTCACTTACCTTGCTTTCATTTGTTAAATTTATATTAAAATGGAGCAGAGTAGTCCCCAGTAGTGAGAGTGGACCCCAATAAAATCAAAGCTATGGTCTGGCCAGTCACTCCTCACATGAGGCCCCCAAGCCCCCTCCTTTCCAATGCCCCCTCTGCTGTACTTGGTAATAATTGGTTGTTCTTGACAAACCCACTGAAGCAAATATTTCCCTGAGAATCTGGGCTAGACGGTTACATATTTACCTGTGATTTATTGTCCTATAGAAAACTCTGTCTAAGCTTTGGTGAGGTAAACTAAGACATTGTACTAAGATTGTAAATCATTACTAACCACTGTCCATGTAAAAAGCTTACTTAATCCCTTAGCCTGCATCACTTTCTCTATAAAATACTAGCTGTGATCAACAAACCTCGCCTCTGATTGCTCCGAGCTTCAGTGGCCCTCCTGATGCATGTCATCCTTCTCCCCACGTCTCATTCTCCTCACCCCTTCAGGACCTCCAAATGTTTGTCAGGACCCCGACACCACCCAGCTGTGCCCTTCTTATATTTCTTTCCATTTAGGCTGCTTGGTCACTGTGAATACAATATTCTTGGTTTATTTCAGTCAGTACCAGTTCATACATGTCTTTCCAGGCTCCTCTGAATCCTTCATGCTCCTTGTTCCTTGGGGTACAGTAACATTCCATGACCACAAGCTATTTAGCTTTTGTCAAATCAATGAGAAGCAGAGGCTTCTGTAGTCTCTGGCATCTTCCAAACAATTTGCTCTCAAATATCCTTTGCAAAAAACCTACTCGCTCCCTTCTCACATCTTCAAACACTCTGCCTTCTGTGTGGATTTTGTGGGAAACACCCAGGTTGGCAGTGACTAATAGTCTCTCTGTTGACCTTTTTAGGGCTGGTAATGATCCTCATTTGTCCTGGGCTCACAGGTTCAGAGTTGGGAGAGCTTTTGTCTTCCTTCCTAATTTCAGATGTTCCGCTAATCAATTCCTTAATGCCTTCAGACTCGCGTTGCCTCTAGTGTGTTCCTTGTCTGGCCGAGTTGCTCTTCTCACCAAGACTTTCTTTAGGCCATTTCTACTATAACACAAGTATATGAGTGTCTGTGGTGTTAAGGGCCCAGATGGAGAGATCCATTATTAAGGAAGGAGAAAACAATCTCGATGGATCTTTTTTACTTTTCCTTTCTCAAAGAAAAGGTCTTCTGGCTTTACCCTCAAATACTCTCTGGCTTAAGTGGGTCTTGTGCTATACTTTCTGTAACCTAGTTTTCCTTCCAGCTCACCTGCTGTTTTATCTTGATCATGATATCTCCTTCCATTTAAAATTAGTTTATACTCAATATAAATAGTTCCTATTTGGTGGTTTGCTATGATGGCCCAAGATATTAATTCTTCAATGATTACTTAAATTGTAAATAATTGCTCAATTATGCTACAAATATAGTTTTGCTCTGACAGCAAGTATGTGCATGTCTCAAGTATTATAGGTTTGTTCTACAGTGATTCAAAACCATCACGATGATTTAGCACAATAATGCTGGTGTTCCTGAAGTGATCACATCAAACTCTAATCACTTCTAATAAAATTTAATTTTAACTTCTAATCAAAACCTTTTAGTTTCTCAATTTGTCATCAAATTGTTTCTAAACCACCACAAAGGTCTGACACTCAGATACAAACAGTTCCTTAAGAATGATTAGGTATATGCACAAACCTTCATTTGGGTTCGGTGCGCTTCCTCAGAGATGCTCCCTCATTCTTCTCCTGTAATTGTATCTCATCAACTGGGTAATCATATGGTCAAGATGGTACCCATGCTTCTTGCATCACAAAGACCAGGCTGTAGGAAGGACCCCGTGATCAATGGAGCAGGAGTATCATGAGCCATGTAGAAACCAACACGGGTCATTAGAAATGTTCTGCAGAAATAAATATTATATTGTCTCTCCTTGCACCATTAAGGGAGCATCCCGATCTAAACTTATTCCTGACTTAGGCTGGTATTCTTCTATTTGGAGGATTTTCAAATGATATGGTGGGCAACATTGGTCATGCCTTCTGTGGTTTTTGGGGCAGTGTAGCCCATGTGCCTTTGGCAGAAAAGAATCAAGGCTGACAAATCTGCCTTGACTCTCTCTCCATTGCAGTCTGTCCACCATTCAGCCATTAGAGCGCCTTTCGTAAAAGAGGTCTGATCCTGTCACCCCTCCACTCGATATTTAACTCCAGGGACTCCCTATTGCCTGCAGAATCAAACATAAAACACTAGGTTTGGCATTCAAAGCTCTTCATCACCTAGCCACCTCCTACCTTCCCAATCTCCCCAACACCTGTTCTTTGTTCCAGGGACACTGGCCTCCTGGCTGTTCCACAAACAAGACTCTATCTCTTGCCTCTGGTCATTTCTCTGGCCACCCCTCTATTCTGTTAACTTGGAAAAAGCACAGAACTACTAACGTAGGCAGCAAAACCCAGTCTTTAATCAGGAAAGGGATATGTCCGATATTTGGCCACTACACGGAACCCAGCACCAAAACTACACAGGGCCTACACCCTGGGGGCTCTGGGAAGGTATCCCTGGGAGAGCCAAGGCATTAGCTATGCCATTTGGGGAACTAAGAACAGGGAAGTATGATTGATTGACTTTACCAGCTACTAAGGAAATGAGACAGGCTACAAGCAGGCTTGGCAAAGAAACCTAGCCAGAGGCTGCAGTATCAGGGAGTGGCCTACTTACCCAGCATACTAAAAGGATGGTTCCTGCCCAGGTGCTGGTCTTCTTGGGAAGATCTCTGGTACTATGCGGGTACTATTTCTAAGACTAAAAGGGTACTTAACATCTGATATGGTCTGCCAGCCCCACCCAAGCTGGGATCATCTATTCTTCGGTCAGAAACAGGGCAGTCTGGGACCTGCCTCAGGCAAATTCTAAGGGGCCAGGCACAAACTTTGGGTCTCCAGATTTCAAGTAGACAACTCCAACCTCGGACCTCTCAGGCTTTCTTTAAGTCCCAATTATAATCTCCACAATTATAACCAATCTAAAGGAAGCCTTCCCCAAGCCCTCTTAATTTCTGGGCCTTCGATCTGTTCATTATTTCCTATTTATCCCGGGCACAGCTTGCTCGGTAGCTATGTGTCTGTTGTCTCCCCCATTAGACTCCTTGAGGGTTGGGGTTGTTTTTGTACAGTTCCTGGCACATGGCAGGACCTTAAAAGAGAAGAAGCAAGAGCTAAAGGAGGGTGGGAGGGAGCTGGGCAATGTTGTATATGGGGAAGTATCCCCACAAAAGGAAATCCAGGAACCAGAGAAGAAACTGAAGGAACCTTATCAACAGTGTCCTACAAACCACCAGGGCAGAAAGAAGAATTGGCCTAGGAGTCTGGGAAAGGGGTCTACAAGCCTGGCCTTGAGGTGCCCGAATCCGGAACTCAAAAAGCAGAGCCTTGAGGAATCTCATGACTGGCCTCAGAACCAACAAGGAGGTCATTCTATACTGAATCTCATTCTCACTAAAATGGAGGAACTTAAAGATTGCTGGGGCCAAGCAGAGGAGAAGCCCAGGAGGCTGGCTTTTCACTCCAGAAGCTGCTGAGGGGAAGTGCAACTGGCCTGGGACGAAGGACTCGGACACTCACTGGTTGGGCAGCTGGATCACTACCCGCCCCCCCATTCCTCCCAACGGGGAGTCCAGCCAAATGGTCTTGAATACTCTATTTAAAAATGTCTCTGGGGGAGCTAAGTACAAAAGGCAAAATGGCAGCCCTGCAGGTGAAAAGAGGCAAAGCGGGTGGACAAAGATTCCCCAATGTCCCTTCCCTCCCCAAAAAGGGATCCTCAGTGGCCTGGGCCTGCTGGGAAAGTGCAGCCCCAAGAGAAGAGGGCCTCCCCAAAGGAACATTTAGAAAATGTGCATTTTCAAAAACTTTCAGAAGCCCCCAAACCCCCATTCCACACCCGTAGGCCCAGCTTCCTCCCACCAGAGGTGGCAAGGAGGCAATTATACAATGCAGAGAAACCCCAAAGCAAGCCGCATTTACTTCCGGTTTGTGCAACAGCTGGAGGTAGAAGATATATTTACATAACAAACCCAGAAAGGCCTGCGATCTAGGAGCAGAGGAGAAAGGGCTGGAGAGGCTCCGGCACCCTTACCTGGACAGCACCAAGTGGGACAAAGGGAGGGAGCAACCAGAAGGTGAACCCAAATGGCACTGCTGGGGGCTTGGGGAGAGTCAGGAAGAGAGATGTTGCATGGAAGAAGGATAGGACAAGTGGGAAGGAGACTGGGACTGGGGCCAAGGAGGTTCCCACCCTAGAGACAAGCAGCTCCCCTGGAAAGGCCTGAGAATGGGCAATCAAGAGACCAAAAAAAGACGCAGGATAGGCCAATGAAGTGATTTCAAGCTCATCACTCATCTGGGGATTTCTTAGGGCAGAGACAAGTTATACAGAGGGGGCTGCAGCTGCCTAGAGATTGATTGGAGGAGACTGGAATGATCAGTCAAATGAGTTGCTCGCCAGTCCTTGTGGTCTTCCAGGTTTATCCAGGTTGGGCAAATCCAGAGAGATTTTATTTTGCACCCAAAGGTGACTCTTGCACTCTGGAGCACTCAGTAGGGTAGAAATGGATGACTTTAAGCAGTCTCCGGAGCCATAACCCACTAAATGAATTGTGACATTTAAGAAGCCAGAATTTCACACAAAAAAATGAGCCTTCCTAATTAAAATTTCATAAGCAGAGTATTAATGCTGGCTGACAACTTTCCAATCATTTATTAATGGAAAGCTGTAGGCTTTGGCAAGAACAGTTTTCACTGAACACCAAGAGCCGGCTTCCAGAGTGGTAGGAGATAAGGGAGCCTGACTTCAGCTAAGGGGCTGGGGCGATAAGAAACGGAGAGCCGCTGTAGAAATAGCCAGTTTGGACACACAGCTGGGGTGCAAGTGCAGTTTCTCCCAGGCTCAAAGGAAAGCCAAGATGGTCCCAAAGGCTGGGCCTCAGGAGGGAGCTTCAGCAGCTGCACAATCTTCAGGCTCTTGGAGACTGTAGGTCTATATGAAGCCACGCATGTGGGCCTGACCCAGAAAACTCATCAAATATTTAAATAAAAAGAATTTCATGATTTCCCTGAGCATTTTAAGAGAGGTGGTTTGAGGATGGAGAACAGGGGCCTAGACAGGGGAAAAGACTGAGATTCTCCCCCAGCACCTCTAAGAAACAGTGCTTTGCCATCACTCCACAGAATGTGCCCAGCACGATGGCTCATCTAAGAGGAAGAGAGGGCAGCCGGTTTCATGTGACATAATCCCAGCTCTTTGCTGCAGAGAGAGGAGGAACAAAACCTCCAACATAGACCAGCCAGCCTTAGAAGTGACATGACAATGTGGGTAGGCCATGCACTGGGAAATCATGCCAAGTCCTCCACTGCGAGGTTCCCATCTCCCTCTCACCTCCATTGGTAGGGCCACCTCCTGCATGAGGCCTTCCCTGATCCCACCAATTCTTGGGCTTCTCTCCTCCTGGAAATGCCACTGTCTATACTTTGGTTTTATTGACTCAAATCCATGCTGTGTCTCTCAGTAGACAAGAAGCTCCTTGAGGGCTCTTTGGGTTCCTAACGCCAAGTAGAGCCATTACCCAGAGCTGGTGCTTCAGGTTTTGTGGTTGAAGCAAAGTCTGTGTCAACAATAGGAAAAAGGGGTGACCTATGGACACTGCAGTCATCCTTTCATAATGTGAAAGTTTGGAAAAGTCTGCATTCCTGGTTCAGGGCCAACAGCACAAGGCACAAGTTTCCATATAGATCTCAGCCCTCAATGGGCATCACTTTGTTCCTCCCGTGAGCTCTAAGGGACCCAAAGGAGGGTCAAGGAGACAAAGTCCAAGAGGAAGGAGATTCTCCAAAGTGTCAAAAGCTGCCAGTCCAGGGCCAGGACTGAACTAAAATGGACAACCAGTTTCCTTTCTGAAAGTGATAAAATGGGAGGGAGGCTGCAATCAGACTGGGTGAGACAAATGAATAGGCCTCTCCCATACACAAACCTAATCCACTAGGCTGCCAACTCTATTCTAAAATGAAGATGCTTATTTCCTCCAAAGAGACTGGCCTGTTCAGTAAATAACAGAATCTATCCCAATGCCAGTCCCAAACGCTTCTGTCAGTATTTGTACCCATTTTTTGAAAAAGTGGAGAATTCATATTCATTCTCTCTCTCTCTCTCTCTCTCTCTCTCTCTCTCTCTCTCTCTCTCTCTCTCTCATATACACCCCTCGATTTAAAGAAAAATTTGGTTCACTTGGCAATTCAATAATTCAGAATAACTATCTGTTAGGTAATGACACTGTGCTGACTATTAGTGACATTCAGAATAGGCTATCAGACCCTACTCGTAAGCTTATTTTTAATAGGGAATGAAAGTTACCCAGAAATAACTAAGGCGAGTGTGATCAAGTGTGTGAGTGTGCCATTCCTCACTTTACCAACTCCTCTGCCCAGTGGCCCAATGGGAGCTTGGGGGTGGGGGGGTAATGTGGGCAGCTCACAGGTGGCAGAGCTGGAGGGGAGCTGAGCCCTGGAATCACTCCCCTCCCCTCTTACCTTCGCAGAGGACATTTTTTCACTTCACCCACCCCTCAGCCCAGCTAGGCATCCCAAGGTTAGAGGGAGGTCATCACTGCCTTAGTTCATTCATTTTATGCCTGGCCCAGAAAAAAAGGTGTGTCTCCAAATTACAAATCTACAAAAAGGAACCCAAGAATTTCCTCCACTGGCCTAATCTCCTTAAATGCCATTTAGAAATTGAGAGGGCCTGACCTGAGGATAAGACTAGAGAATTCTAATCAGTTTTCTCAAACTTAAATTCCTCCAAAGAGACCATTCCTTAGGAAAAGGTGATTCTGCCACTGCACTACAGAAGCCAGGCTTGGGCTCCAGTGACAATGTGGTGGGGAGGGAGGGAAGGCAATTGTTACTGCGCCATGCTGGTCCTGACTCCATGCTCACCACTAACTTCCAAATCTATCTCTGGGCTCTCGATCCAATCCAGATCAGAACAACAGGACTGCAACCATCCTTTGTGGACATCCCAACATTCATGCCCCAGTCATCAGGCCACAACCCAAACTGGCCCAACCTGCCCCCCCCCCAAATAAACACTCAGCAGTGGCTCTCCCCAACTTCCCTGCTGTCAATGGCATCTAGCTTCAAACATCAGAATCGTGCATAGCTCATCCCCCCACTTCCTGTAACCTATGAGTCACCCAGTCTTGCCCCGGGCCGGATCCCTACCACAGCTCCCAGACACAGTCTCCCCAGGTCAAGGCCCACCTCCTCCATGACTCTGCCTGCCCTCTTTGTCCTCCCCTTTCTCTGACCTCCTCATGTGGCACTTTTGAGATTGTTTCAGTGTCTGGCGCCTAGAAGATCCTTACTCATGTTTGCTGACTGACTGCCTAATGCATGAGTCCCTCCAAAGCTCATGCTCCATACTGTTTCTGCCTCCCCCATATGCTCTGACATGGAACATGGCTTCAAAATCATCTCCTTCTCATCTATTTGCATTTTTCCTTCAACATTATAAATTGGTTAAAGGGTAAAATAGTACAGATTCCTAGTGATTTCATAAGAATGCTAGGCAGATAAACAAGCTAGAATTCCTCCAAGCAGCCAGGACAAAGATTAAAGAAACACAGCCATTGAGCATGGGACTTTTCATGCATTCTCCTTTCTCACTAACTCAGAGCAAGAAAAAGACTAAGTTTAGACCTAAAAAGGATATGCTGCCCCGAATCACTTATGGCTTTGGGTTCGAGTACACCTCAGAAGGCTTCCAGGGTCAAAAGATGGAGTCAGTGGTCCAACTAAAAGCATCACGGCCCAAAGGACATTTTAGCTTCTGTATACAAGTCACTGACATCACAAATAAATATTCCATCCATTCCTTCATTCCATCAAAAAAGCTCAAAGCTACAGAGAACCTACTAGGCCAATATAATTCTTTTTTTTTTAAATTTAAACATTTATTAATATTCATTTTTAACATGGTTACATGATTCATGCTCCTACTTTCCCCTTAATATAATTCTTTTTTAACAATGGAAATAGCAAATGGATAAATAGAAAAAGATCTTCCTAGAGGTCATCTTCATTTGGCATCTTTATCAGATTGGAGGTACAGAATGAGGGTTGGGGGGAGGCTCAAAATGCAAGGATGGGGAGTTTCTGGGGCAAATGTGGAAGGGCTGGGCCCCCAAGAGGGCAAGGAGATCTGGGGTTACTGTAATAGTCTAGACTAAAAGTCATCAGCTGGTAGACTCCCACCTCAGCTCCCAGACAAGGAAATGGAGATCTGTGGAGGGGAAGGGATTTGCCCATAGTCACAAGGGGAATAAATAGCAGAAATGGGATTTGAACCCTCCATCACAGAGCCAGAGCCCTTTCTACTGTGTCCGGTATCAACAAGGCTAGCAAGAACAGTGAAAGCTGCCCTGTCCAATTCCCCGCTATACCAAAAAAAAACAAAAAACAAACACAATCCAATCGAGACAGCTGCAAAACGACATGATTTTTCCTTTCCTTTTCAAAAACAGCTCCCTGTTCCCAATTAACCAAATTTGATGGCGCTCTGGGCCACAGAAGCCGCCTCTTCAAAAGGTCCTATTCCAGACCCCAGAGCCTGGCTCTTAATGTAACCGGCCTGCTCGCCTGCCTTAGGAAAAATGGCTCCATTCAGCCAGACTTAAGGGCCCACTTGATGGTAAAGTTTACAAAGCACTTTTCAAATATTCTTTCACTCTTTATCTTCTCTTATTTCTGGAAGGATCCTAAAACACCATTTAGTCACCGATCCCATGGGAAACCGAAGGGTCTTAGAGGGAGTCAGTCAGGCAATAATACTCCACTTTCCATCAGCAGCTCTGCTTGGCTCCCATTGCATGGAACATCGCACACCCTTCCCCACCTCTTCCACTTCCTTTGGGGTGTTGTCTTTCCTCCTAGAGGACTGTAAGCTCTTTGAGGGCAGAGACTGGCCCTTATTTCTATCCTCACTTGGCACAGTGCCAGGCCCACAGTAAGAGTTTAAAACATGTTTACTGACTTTAATAAATACTTATAAGCATCTACTACGTGCCAGGAACCATGCCAAATAACCACCAGGAGCAGGACCCGAGGATGCTGGGCCTGGATCGATCTCAGACTCACACAAATCAGGACACAGAGGGAAAAGGAAAGCAAAACAGCTCGGAATGCCAGTCAGGGGTTCCAATGGACCCATTACAGCCTGAAGTGTAAACAGACCAATCTAGATTAGTAACAATTAATTCTCAAGCTCTGGCAGACTCCAGCTCCCTTTGAGCTCCCAAGGGCAACTGATCTCCAATTACAAAGAACAAGATGGAAATGTTCTCTCTGCAAGTCAGTCCTGTACAGACGGCCACAGGCTCACGAGCTGGTAGAGATGCCACAATGTAGAAGTCATCTGGGCCAGCCTCACGAGAAGGAAAAGAAAAGAAGACTTGGAGAACACCACCAGACAGCCAGTGGTCAAGCTCATTTACTAAGAAATGCCAACGATGACTCTCAACTATTCCAACAGTGCTGGGAAGAGAACCAACTGGAATGTTTTTGATAATGATCATGACCCGCATATCTGTGGGCAGACTCTTGTCTCTGCCCCCCAAGAAGTTTCCTTGGGAGGTTCTCTCATTACCCTATAGATATCCCCTGGTGGCAGTCACCTACCTACCAGAGCTCAGGGCACTGTCCTGTCTCCTTGCTCAAGGAGCTCAGCCAGATTTAAGGACTCACTCAATGGCAGGCTTTTCCCACTCCACTCCCTCCTCAGATGTTAGGGGTAGAAACCTTGACACAATGGGGGCCATGACCCAACCCATTCCTTCCCTTCACCCCCTCCGGGTTTCACAATCACTCCCAAGGGCTCTACTTCCATAATGAAAAATTCTGGAATTCTTCCCTCAAATCACAAACCCTGACCCTTGATCTTTCCCCCTCCTCCCCTCACCAAGCCCTCTAGTGTCTGTGTTCTCACAGGCTTGAGGGACCTTTTCCTTCTTCCCCAATCCTAACCCTACTATTGCAGCCAGTGCCATTTTATGTGCTCCTGTACTTTCGAAACCCTTCACCACCCCCTGTCAGACCTTAACCTCGGACCATCTCCATTTCCTCCCTTCCTACTCAGATGTAACAAAAAGGTACTGGAGGTCCCATCCCATCCTAACTGGATCAACTACACATGCATGTTAATGAATTTTAATATGGCCTTCGATGCTTTTTTACTCTTCCCAAAGTGACTTTCTATCCCAGTCCCAGTTCAGCAACTCTGTCCCCTGCACCTTTCTTTTCATTCTTTACTGAGAAAACTGAAGCTTATTATTGAGAGTTTTTCTCTTCTTCCCTTTGCCATGACCTTCCCCATTCTCTCCTCCTTCACTCCAGTCTTGGATCAAAACTTGACCTTCTTCTTGTATCCTTCCTACTGACCCTTCCCCTCATATCTCAGGCCATTTATCTCCACAATCAGCTCCCTCCCTCCTTCTCTCTAATCTTCAATCTACAGAGTTCTTCATATAGGTCTCCCTATTCTTCAAAAACAAAAACAATGACCAAGCTTTGGTCTTTTTTCTCTACTCAGTCAACAGCCAAATTCATTAAAAAAAGAAAAAAAAAGCTGTTTGCTAGGACTTCCTTCTCTCTCATTCAAGTTCTTTCTTTTTGGTTCTAAGACAAAAGAGCAGTAAGGACAAAGCGAAGGGGGTTAACTGGCTTGTCCAGGATGACACTGCTAAAAAAAGTCACATTTGAACCCAGGATTTCCCATCTCTAGGTCTGGTTCTCAGTCCACTGAGCCACTTAGTTGTGCCCCATCTTATTCACTTTTAAGCCCTCTGCATTCTGGTTTCTGACCTTCCTGCTCCTAAATGATAGGGCCTTCCCTCTGCCCATTTTCTCCAACTTATTCTGTCCCAATCTTGACCATATGTGGCTGTTTGCTTGTTGTCTCCCCCATTCTCAAATTGTGAGGTCCGTGAGAGCATGAATCATTCTTGGTCTTTCTTTGTATGCCCAGCACTTAGCATAGGGTCTGGCATCCAGCAGGTGTCTAATGAGTGCTTGACAACTTGCCTCTGAAGTGACCAATGATCACGTTAGTCGTCTTCTCTTGGCCCTCAATTCTTCTTGACTTGCTTTTAGCAAGGGACACAACTGATCATCCCCTTGGAGATATTCTCTCCCTCTTGGTGGCAGCGGAACCTATTCTTGGTTCTCCTCCTCCTCTCGGGCCATACTCATTATCCCAGCCTCTCCCAGGCTGTGTTTGGGCCCCACAAGTCTGCCCTGAGTCCTCTTTTCTTTTCTTTCTAGGGAAACCCATGTGCCCCTTTTGGAGACAATCCCCATACACATGACTCCCAAGCCTTCATCTCTGAGAACTGCGCATTTTAAATATGGTGACCTCTTCAAAACAGGCCTATCTCCCCAAACCCACCTGGACCCCAAGATTCCCTATTTGTCATCTTCTAGATTTTACCACCTCAGAAACAATCTTGACTCTCCCTTTCCCTCCCCTCCCCATTCAACCAGTTGCCAAGCACTGGCCAGTCTACTCCCTCTCACCTCTCATCTCTGACCACTCTCCCCTCTTCCCATCCCCCACAAGTACACAACCCTCTTTTGGGCTCTCTTCATCTCGAGACTGGACGACAGAAATAGTCTGACTATGGTCAAGAGGGCAGAGAGGGGCTGAGTGCCTGTGGACAATGCCGCAATGTTAGAGAGAGACACAGAGAGATGCTGTCTAGTTCATCACCTCTGCCCCAATCCCAAGGGATGCCAGCTGTCCTACACTTGGCCCCTGGCTGGGAAGCTCTGCAGAACCGGGACCAGGACAGCTTCCTGGTGCTCCCTAAGTGAATCAGAATTCAATGGGCTGACCTTCACTTAAACAACAAACCATTATGAACATTCCAATACAGGCCAGCCGTGTAGGGAGGACATAATGACAAAAAGGGAGCAAGTCTTGCCCTCAAGAAGCTTATGTTCCATTGGGAGAATTTGATCTGGACTCAGATGGGTGATATGGAAAGCTAGGTTGCAGGACTTGGAGTCAGGAGGACCCCAATTCAAATCCTGCCTCAGATACTTCCTAGCTATGTGAATCTGGGCAAATTCCCTGACCATTCTGTGCTGCCTCAGTTTCCTCATCTGTCACATGGGAATAAAAGAGCACCTACCTCCCAAGGTAGTTGTAAAGCATTTCACAAACCTTTGAATGCTCTATAAATGCTGCAATTACTATTCAAAAAAGTAATTTCAAGAGGAGAAAAGAGTATGAGTCTCTGGGGGTGGTGGCGGCTAGAGGAGGCATGAAAGGGGGAGAAGGAGCCTTCTGGACAAAGGGTCAATCTGGCTCCCACATACACCATTACTAACCCATGTGGGCTCTCAGGGTCTCAAAGAACCATCTTTATCTCAAGAAGTTCCTACTCATTTTCATTGGCAGCACTAACGGAGGGTGGCAGTAATAACGGAGGGTGGCAGTGCAAGAATGTGATGCCATAGGCCAGTGTTGGCAAACGTTTTTGAGTTTGCGTGCCCAAACTACAACTTCAAGCTGCCTGTGAGCCTCCCACATCACTCCAGAGAGGGAAGGGAGGAAGTGCTCGTTTTGGGTGGCTAGACAGAGGGGCAGGGCATCCAGAAGAATGTCCTGGGCACTGGCAAGAGGGGGAACAGAGCAGCTCCCCAACCCCTACTCCGTGCTGGCCTGGCACGCATGCCAATACTTTGCCAATGCTGCCATAGGCTGTCCTCCTTCCATTTTTCATTGGCCTTCTTATGAAATGGTGATGGAAGCGGGCTACCGTCGGCTGCCAGGGGGGATTTCGTCAGAAAACATCTGGCAGATCCCAATCATGAGGGCTGGACAATGCCTGCCATGGTGAGCCTGGGCTTCCCACCTCACCACATTCCGGATATCATTCACAAAGGAATCACATGCTAATCATCACTTCAGCTCTTCAAGGACTTCCCTGGGAAGTAAGAGAAGATCCTGCCATCGGATCGATAGCTGGCTCCACGTTCCTGGGTCTAGAACATCACTCATTAGCTAGCCCAGAGCCTTCCTAAGGCTCCAGGACACCAACACCTGACAAGTCTGGAGGGCCTGCAACCTCGCTGATCTGAAACGCTGCAGAGGAAGAGAAGGGGACAAAAAGACAGGCCTCGGCGACGCTGGAAAAGGCCACGTGTGAATGCTTGACTCTGAGGGGCTGGGAGCCTCAGGAACCAGGTCTGATAGAAACAGCGTCCTGGGAAAGAAAGGGGAGTCTGCTTTGGCAAGGACAAGATGCTAGGAGGAGAAATAGAAAACGATTCAAAAAAGAGGCTTCAAAATGAAAACCGTACCCAGGTCCAGAGGCCCGGCACAAAGGATGGGGGGCAGTGAAGCATCACAGGCAGACTGAAAGAACGGTTAGGCCCCAGGCGCTTCTCTGATGGAAGTCACAATACCCAGAAGCCATCAGGTTCTCAATGTTTATAAACTGGGTTTTGAATGGAAGCTCTCAGGATGGCAACCACAAGTCCTCCAAAAAGGACTAATCATTCAAGAAATCTGTGTGAAAAGGTGGGAAGAGTGATGAGAAGACCAGACCTCCAAAATGGTTAACCTTGTTAAAGTTCTAGGACCATGCAAACCCCCCCAGGCGCTCCATCCCAAAGGCGCTTTGTTAGTATAAGGAGAAAACCATGGCAGAACAGGGCCTACTTCAGGAATTCCACTGGAAAATTTCACCTTCTTGGGATTACTAGAGCTTTTCCTATTGGAATCTGGCCCACTGGGCCTGGGAGAGGCAGCAGGGAGAATAGGGTGCCCCAAACAGAGCTGTGGCGGGAAGGTGAGGTCCTCCCCAACCCCTTCCATTCAAGTCAGCTGGTAGGACACAAAAATGGGATCCAGGTCCAGCCCTGGCCTCCAAGATCAAAAATGCGAAGCCAGCTTGAACTCTGCAGCCCATTAGGTCTGGCACAGAGGGGCAGACGTAGAGAAAAAGGAGAAAGGTGGGCTGGGGAGATTCCTCCTAAGAAAAACAAGTATTTCAGCAACCGCATGGGCCTGACACTACAAGGGGTTTAAGAGTTGGGCCAAAGCCAGAGCCTAGTCTTTAGTTCGGACAAAGGACAGACATGGTCAGTCCCTCCCTCATTCTGCCCCAAAGATGTACAAGGGCCTATGGGAGTTGCTGAAGGACATACAAAGGGTACCGAGACAAATCCCTGTGGAATACAAAGGGGAGGGGAAGAGGGAAGAAAGCCTGGGTTTGAACTCAGGTTTTCCTGACTACGGCCCTGTAGGAGTCCAGAAAAGGAAAGAGTTCACTTCTCATAGGCATCCTGGAAGAATTCCTGAAAACTGATGGAAGGAAAAGAAGAAATGGGGACCCTGAAGGACAGGTAAGATGAGATGGTGGGGAAGGACAAGGGAGGAGACAAAAAGCTGGGCCCAGCACCAGGGAAGTCTTGAATGCCAGGCTGAGCAAGGACCCGCTTCAGGACGATGGTTTCTGTCCTCCTCTGAACTCTGACATCATGGGCCCTGGCGTGTCGGAGAGAGGAGACTAGGGAGGGGCTGGAAGCAGAGGAACCAGTCCAGGCAGGTAGTGAAAGGGGGCCGAGCAGCCCTGTGGCCCCTGGCCTGAGCCCAGGTTCCTCCAGCCCTCAGGGCCCAAGCTGGCAGAGCTACTAGCCTCTGACCTGCCCCTTCACTAGTCCTTGGGGAGCAGTGGGGGGGTGGGGGGAGGCAGGAAGGCCTATGAGTGAGGCATAACAGTAGACGTTTTCTGAAAGCACTTTTTCTCTCCCTTTTCTTCTTTGTTTTGGGAGAGAGAAGATACACATGCAGGTGATGTAAAAACAAATTAGATTTATAAACTATTTTTTATTAAAAGGGCAGTTCCACAGCAAGTAAGTGTCTGAGATGGACTCTGAACTCGGGTCTTCCCAATTTCAGGCTCAGATAAAGAACTCCCTTTCAACAGTTATCTTGGGGTGGGAAAGAAGAGATGGGGGAACTGGAGCTGGGCCTTGAAGGACAGACAGAGGAAATGGCAGGAAGGGTGAAGGGAGGCACTGAGCAGCCCCTCTCCTCCCTCGCACGAGGGGGCTGAAACCCGGCTCAGTCATTTATGGCCAGTATGACCTTGGGCTAGTCTCTTCCCATCACGGGGCCTCAGGCTTCTCCTCTGTAACCTGGGAGAATTGGACCAAATGGGTTCTGAGGGCTCCATCAGGCCTAAAGCTATAAGGAGTTGGATCAGGAAGAAAGACAGGGTCAGTTCTGGACACACAGAGATGTGAAGGAATGCAGGCCTGATGCAAGGCAGGAACAGGGAAGAAGCTGACTCTCCGGGGCATCGAGGCTCCCCAGAGCTTTCAGCACTGCCCAGAGGAGGCTTAAGCAGGAGGGCAGCGACCTGATGGAGAGAAGGCCAAGGACAGATTAGTGGGAACACGCCTGGCAGTGACCTGGACCTGAAGGCATCCCGGGGACAGCTCTCCCTCAGGGCCGGTCTGTCCTGCCCCCCGACCTCCACCTCCCTCTCTCAGCAGTTTCCATTCATCCCTCTTGGTTTTGCCCAACTGGGTCAAACAGGACGGTCTCGGACATGGCTGTGAATGTACTGAAAAGCTTCTGCAGAGCTGGCCTTGACTATGAAGATGGACAGGTGCAAGGAAGGCGGAGAGCAGGAAGAGAGGCTTCTCTCCTAGGGAGCCTGACCCCCCAAAACAAGGGTGAATCTGGGATACGCCAAGGACAAGAGGCACATACCAGGGCTGGCAGGAATGATGGCAGCAACTAAGAGCCTAGACAAAACAAGGAGGTGCAGGAGGGCCAGCCCCAAAACAAAAACCAGCTCAGATTTCTGGAGCTGCCTTGAACCCTGGGCTGCCCTCTTCATAGCCTTCCTAAGAGGAGACAGGTCCAAGGTCTTCCTTCCCCAGACAGGGGCTGTTCCCCTGCCTGTGCCCATCAGCTCCCGGGGGCTTGTGGCACCCCCCACCCCCCCAGGATACACAGGAGAAGTCTGCTCTGAACACACATTCATCAGGCAGAAGATGGGGCCCAAGACAACAGCTGCTGCTCACCTTCCCAGAGCTCAGGAGAGAAAGCAAAGAGCCTGCGGCCTCCGAGGGGTAGAGGATGAAAATGCCCCCAAGCACACACCCTGCCCTCCTCACTGTCCCCCCAGAGCCAGGCTGGTGAGCTCACAGCTTCTTCCCCTCTCACTCTCTCCTCTAAAGGGATTTCAATCAACGAGTGTTAATTAAGGGCTAACAAGCAAGGAACAAGCAAGCTGTACAGCCTAGGCCTGCCCAAGCTGCCCTCCGGGAGCTGCCAGTCAACCAGAGGCAACACCCAGAGCTCCAGCAAGTCAGGAAGGGCTGAGCAAAGCTGGGGTGGGGGCTCCACATACACACCCTGGGCCTGGTGCCCCCCAATCTACACATACACATGCGCGCGCGCACACGCACACACACACACACACAACAGAAGGCAAGGCAGGATTTGAACCCAAAGATCAGCAGCCTCAACCCCAGTGGCCTGCTGGGTAATCCAGAAGCCTTTCTCTCCCCTCATCTACCTCCACCTCAGAGGGCCTTGGAAGAGCCTCAGCAGGGACCGTCTCAGCCCACCAGCCCCAGGTTTCTGCATTTCCCAGCCTGCTAGTCCCTCTGTGATCTAAGAACAAACATCCAGGACCTTCTGCTACTTCCCTTCCAGAGCTCAGTCCAGGCTTCTGAGAGTCCCCAGCAATTCTTGGGGAGCCAGAATCACCCTGAGCTCTGGTCCTCTGGCTCTAGCGGAGGAACCTCGACCCAGTCATCCGTCCTATAAGGCCAGGGCCAAGCTGCAAGAAGCCCCTGAACTTCTATCACGTTCTAACACCTCCCCCAGCAGTCCAGGCTCCCCCAAGCTACCTCCACCCTCCAAGGCTGCCCAGAACTAAGGAGGAAAAGAAGGAAGGTGGCCCCAGCTGATCCCATCCACCCCTTCTCTGCTCCCCAGGAGGATTCCTCAAACACATTTCCTAAGGATGAGCGAAAAAAGAACAGATCTGGGTGTAAATCAATCCGCGAAGAGGCAGACTCCAAAGAATGCCATTTTCTCTCTGGCCAGAGGAGTCTGAGATTCACCGGGGGCTGTGCTAGAGTTACAAGGAGAGGTAGAAGATTCTGTTACCACACGGGCAATCTGAAACGCAAGTCTTCCAAGATAAGACAAGCTCTTAAAACCCTTTAAAAACCCCTGAAACAGAGAAAGGTCCTCAGGTCCCCTTCTCTCATCCTAATTAAAAGCGGCCCCATTCAGGCATCCAGGCACACCTCCTCCCCGGGGACGCTTCCTGAGGAGTCTGGGAGGTCCTCATTGTCACAATAGCCAGGGGTGAGGGGAGCATCAGGATCCCCAATGGATGAAGAAACTGAATGCCAGGGCCTACGAGGGGCTTCCTCAAGAAGCACAAAGAAGCAGCGACAGAGATGGCCTCCCCTTTACCCCAAATTGACCTTGGTAGCACCGCCAGCGGCCCCCTCCATGCCTTAGCGTGGGTGACTCAGCTCCTGGAAGGCCCTCTGGCAGACATTCCCCTCCAACAAGGGTTAACCTCGAGTGACCACCTAAAAGAATCTGGCCCAAGGAAAAAAGGTGGCGGATGCCCATGGAGCTCTCCAAGTTAAGCACAGTTAATGATGTGGAACAGCTTCTATTTACTTCTGTACATGCCATCAAAGAGACAACCCAATCAACTATCTCCACATGACAAAGTCAATCCTTTTTGTGTGTCTTCCCAACTTAGGGACTCCAAACTAGGAGAGAAAAGACATCAGGTCGAAACAACCCACTTGTGTCCCTCTCTTGAAGACCTGAAGGGAAGAATTCCACCAGGGCCGCTAAAAAATTAGCCATCAAGGCCCTGCTGGGCAAAAGCCTGACTGGACGAGCTGGCAGAGGGCAACACCAGCAGGGGGGGCACCTGAGGATGGACAACCTTTGGGTACTGGTGTCTGCCATTACCCCTTCCTGGACATCCTTCACCAAGGATCAAGGGTGCTTTTTGTGTCCTGGACAGTTAATTCTGATGGATGCTGGCGGGGCTGGGCACTTGATGAAAGCCCACTGACTCGAGGGGCAAGGCCAGAGCTAGAGAATCTCCACCAAGTCCACTCTTCCTTTCTGCACTGACTGTTCCATGGGGAGCTGGTCCACATGAAGTAGTCTCCGGGCCCATTCTCGGCAGGGGCTCTGCTCCACGCTACTAAAACCCAGAGCACTTACAGGACTGAGGCCCCCTTCTTGGCAGCTGCTTCACAAAATGCATCCTGTGCCTTTCCAACCACCTGAGTTGGGCAAAGGCTGAATGTCAGGATGGCAGGAAAGGGGGCCAGGCGGCACTGACCCAGGACACACCCATCATTGGGTTAACAAGGCTGTCTTAAGGGAGTCTATTATGGTGGAGGAGCAGGGGCCACATCTGGGGGTGCTGGGCCAGGCTCTGCACAAAGCAAGCAAAATTAAGCCCTTGGAGTCTATAAACACCTAGGAAAGGGGAAAAATAGAGGGATAGAGAGTAGGAGGCAAAAAGACAGAAATCAAACAAGGGGAGGGCTGTCAGCTCCAAAGCACTCTCCCCTCGGGGCCCAGAAACACATGGGGTACCAAAATCAATATAAAGCACCCACAACACAGCACTGACTAAACACCTACTGTGTGCAAGGCCAGAGTATCACCTGCCCTCAGCATCTCTGCACCTACAGGCTCTGGACAGGCTGGGCTGGGGGGGGAGGGGGGGAAGGGAGGGGCAGAGATCCTCTCTCTGATACAGGAGGTACTTCTCCTGCCCTCCCTGGAAGGCCCCCTGGGAAGCCTCCTGCTCTGAAAGGAAAGCAGGCAAAGGAAAACCACCTCAAAGGTAGGGGAATCCTTTGGAGCTTCACTGGCCAAAAGCCCACAGAGGCAGTGGAGGAAGACACAGGGGAACAAGGGCCCGCTTTGGGGGCCCTGGAGGAGGGGGAGGGAATCTCTGGGCAACTGCAAGGATGAG
This sequence comes from Gracilinanus agilis, assembly GCF_016433145.1. Taxonomy (NCBI): domain Eukaryota; kingdom Metazoa; phylum Chordata; class Mammalia; order Didelphimorphia; family Didelphidae; genus Gracilinanus; species Gracilinanus agilis. Next base: position 290,224,960 of record NC_058135.1, on the reverse strand, counting down.
GATGGAGGGCAGATGCAGTGTGGCATAGGGGAACAAGGAAGGACTTGGAGCTAGAGGCCCTGCCATGGCATCCCCAGCCCAGCATGAGGCACTTAAGCCAGGAGAGGCCCCCATGGACCCTCTATAACAGCCAATGGGAAAGAGCAGAGGCTGCAGGGAAGGCCAGAGGGCACTGATTAAGGGACTACTATGTGTCAGGCACTGGGATGGGACCAAAAAGGACTCAATCCAGCGCCTTGAGGAGCTTCCTCAAGAAGGGAAAAGGGACAGGTCCATAAAAAAGTAGAAAGAGAAAAAGCCAAGGCAGCTTGGGCAGGAGGGTCCTGACTTGTGGGGGATCTGACAAGGTAGAGGTGCTGGGCCAGGCCAGAGATACAAGATGGGAACAGAAAGAGGGTCAGCTGAGCTGCTCATGTCCAGGGTGAGAAGGGCTTCAAAAGCCAAGCAGAGGAGTTTATCCTTGGTACTCGCCACAACCTGGGGAGATGGTGGATTTATCCCCATTTTGTAGCTAAGAAAACTGAGGCCAAGGGGCTTCAGAGACTTCTCTGAGGTCACCTAGCTGACAAGTGGCTGAGGTTGGGGTTCTTATCATCACTACAGGGTGCTGCCAGAATACTCTGGGCACAAATGGGGAAGCTTGTTGAGGGCAGGGGCAGCCACAACGTGCCAAGAAAGAAGATGGGAGACAGACGGATCAAACTGTTTGTGAAACTTGGTCCAGTGGAGGCCCTGGGCCTCCGAGATCCCCAGGAATCCAGGTTCTGTGACTCTCCCAAATGAGATTAATACGCACATGGAGACAGCAGTTCCCCCCCAGAGGGGGTGGGACGGCCACCACAGCACTGGTCTGGACCTCACTTTTCCCCTCTGTCCCTGGAGGCTGACTCCGAAGGGTGTCCTTGGCCTCAGTTTCCCTGTGAGGGACAGGCAGGCAGGCCCCTTCCCCAGCTGTCCCCTCCCCCACCCTGGGCACGCAGCTGGTCGGGGGCGGGGCCGCTTTCCCCACCCCGTACCCCCTCCCCCTCACCTGGGCACGCAGCTGGCAGAGCTGCGGTCCACCTCCCAGGTGGCGTACAGGTTCATCTGCACCGGGGCAGGCGCGGGGCCCGGGGGCCGCCCGGGGGCGGCCGAGCCGGGGCCGGGGGCGGCGGGGCCCGAGGCCCCGAGCCCGGCGGCCGCGG
>NC_058135.1:290201402-290223507 GCF_016433145.1 Gracilinanus agilis | reverse complement strand
GGAGCTGCGCGCACGCGCGGAGGAGCCACCTCGCGCCCGCCCGCTGGGGGCCGCGGCTCCGGCGGGGGCGCGCCCCTGAACTCCAAGGGGCGGGGCTTAGGCCAGCCACTGGAGCCTTGGGGAGGGCAGGAGCAGAGCGCCACCTCCCGGCTGGGCCGTTGACCACCCCCTCCCTCGCTCTCGGGCCCACTCCCCGGGGTGGGGGTGGGGATGGGGGCGCGCCGCTGCGGGAGCGCTCCGCGGAGGCCCCGCCCATCCCAGGAGATAGATTTCGGGCGGGAGGGAGGCCGCAGGGCCGAGGTCGCAACGGAATCCCCCAGCCCCAAAGCCAGCCCGGCCCTAATCCCCTTTGCAGGGGCTCAGGAGCCAGTTAACACGCAAATAGCCCCGGATTAGATCGACCTAATCCCTCTCCTGGCCCTCAGGATCTCCCATTCACCACCTTCCCCCAAGCCAGCAGACCTCGGGAGTGGCCCCAGCCACGCCCCCCTCCAGGCTGGAACCCAATTTCTCCCCCGGCTCAGGGCTGGAGCCTGGAACCTCCCCAGAGCACTGAAGCCCCTGCCCCCTCTAAAGGCAAAAGCCTAAAGTCTCCCCCCCCAACCCCGAAAGGATTGGAGCCCAGCATCTCCCCCAACTCCTAAAGGGCTGGAGCCCACGGCCTCCCCGGCCCAGTGTCTCCCGTGCACAGGGTTGGAGCCTCCTCCTGGAAGCCTGGAGCCCAGCCTCTGCACTGTCCCTGTTGCTGGCTGGCTGTGGAGGCCCCACTGTTGGCCTTCTCATCCCTCAAGGGCCCTTTTATCTCTTCCACCACCTACCCCACCCTCACCCTCACCCCCAGTTCCAAGGCCCCAATCCCATGAGGCCATCTTTGAGTGGGTTCAGGCCCAACCAGGAAAACTGGCACCCCTGAGTTCTCCTGCCTCACACCCAAAGCCTGTCTTCGCCTTCTCTTCCCTCCCTCAGAGGAGGTGGTCACAGGTTAGGGAGATGCAGGCAAGGCCATTATAGATTCATCCTTTCCCTGGGAGGGAAAAACTTTTATTTACAAAATGGGTCTGAAATAAGAACATGGAAATGAAGAGTCCTTGGAATCTTGAGGAACCAAAGGCAGGGTCCGAGGAGGACAGACATGGGCCAGTCTTCGGGTTTAAAACTTGAATTCTTTGTATTTCTTACTCCCCCCTCGGCTATCCTGGGGTTGAGCCTTCCGCTTCTTTTGCTACAAGGGAGAGAGAAAGGAGATAAAGGCAAGGGCCGGCAGATACCTGGGCCCATAGCACATTTTGGGGAGGGGACTGCCCCTACCTTCTGCTTGGCGGCATGCTCAGCCACCATGTCACTGAAGTCCTCCTTCTCCACCTGGGCCTGCTGTTCACGCACATGCTCCTCATATTTCTGGGTCATTGCCATGGGATCCAGCTCCAACTCCTCTGGGGCCAAGGCCACTTCCACCCCTTGTAGCTCAGGGGCTGGGCCCTTCCGGCTCATCACCTGCAGAGGACAGGGAGTCAAAACCTCCCTGTCTCAGAGGAGCCCCCCACCGGGCTCCCAGGCTCCCACTTGCCCCCAATGCTCACCGTAGACATGTCATAAATATGGGTGGAACCCATCATGGCTCCACCAACGGTGGCCGTCCTCTTCTCGGGAAGCACAGTAAACAGCTGGGGTGTCTCACTGCTGCAGAGAGGAGGAGGTTGGGATCAGCTCAAGGAAGTGACCAAGGAGAAACATGGCCCAAGCCACCCTCACCATCCACAGGAACTTGGAGGAGAGGGGGGTGAAGCCAGGTTTACCAAGTTTACCCTGGGAGGGAGCCTGAGGCTGCAAGTTTTCAGCATAAAATGTAAGGACCAAAACCGCCAAGGCAGGCCGGGGCCCAACGTTTGGCTCAAGTCCCTAATTCTATTATCTACTACTGACTGGGCAGTTAGGTGGTGCAGTGGCTAGGGCACCAGGCCCGAAGTCAGGAAGTCTCATCTTCCTGAGTTCAAATCTAGCCTCAGTCACTTCCTAGCTGGGTGTCCCTGGGGAAGTCACTTCACCCCATTTGTCTCAGTTTCCTCATCTGGAAAATAAGGAAATGGCCAAACACTCCAGTATCTTAGCCAAGAAAACCCCAAATGGGGTCACGGAGAAGTAACACAACCAAAAGCAAACAGTCAATTGAGAGACCACTAGGGGATGGCATAGTGCACAGCAGGCCAGGCCTGGCGTCCAAAAGCCAGGTGCAGGCAGGCTCTCCTCTCTATGGAGGGGAGCCTGGCAAGTACACCATGAATGATGCCCAGCCAGGAGATAAAAGGCAGCTCACCCATCCATAGCCTCTTCAATCTTCTTTTTTCTGAGTTCAATCAGTTCAGGTGTCTCCATCCCAGCTGGCACTGAAGAGAAGCCTCCAGGGGTGATGAGACCACTGAGGAGAGAGTGAGGACCAGTGTTAGTGGGAGAAGCCAAGAACCCAGATAATGGTCTCCAGGGCCCACTGAAGGAAAGGCTGGTCTGGGATACCTATCTGCAGGGGTAATGAAGCCTGTTTCATCCGGTTTATCTTCATCGCTCTCTTCCTCCTCCTCTTCCTCTGAGGACTCCTCATCAGAAGGCTCCAGCTCCCCCCAAGGAGTCCGGTCAATCTCTTCTTCCTCTGTTTTAGTCTGAAACAAAGACCAGAGGACCTCGGGAGGACTGAAGACCACAAATGCTTTATGGCCCCCAATAGGTAGCAGGCTCCAAGAAATCCCAGAGCCCCACTGGGGAGGCAGGCACACTCTGACGGCAGCATGACAGACGAACCCAACAAAGACAAGGAATGAAATGGATCCACCAGGAAGGAGTTCTCTATGTGAATTATGTGCTCGAAAATACTGTAAGAGGGGAATTCACTTGAAATAGCAAAAATTTTGAAACCAAAAACCCTGGAGACAACTTTTGTCTGTCCAATGACTGCAGAGCAGCTCGCTAACCAATGAATATTGAGAAAGAGAAAGAGAACCCCTGGGATGACACCCAAGATGATGCCTTGCGTGGCAGACCCAAAATGATCAGAGGAGCATGTCTGCTCATTTTCCAAGGTGCAGTGCCTGGCCCACAGCATGCCTTTAAGCCATGATTATTTCCCTCCTTCCTAAAAGGAAGGCAGCAGAGTTTTAGGAGCACATCAAGCAAACTTCTTAATTTTGTGTGTTGTTTGTTTTTAAATGCTCACCTTTTGTCTTAGAATCAATATACTATGTATTGGTTCCAAGGCAGAAAAGCAGTAAGGGCTAGGCAATGGGGGATTAAGTGACTTGCCCAGGGTCACACAGCTATATGTCTGAGGTCATATTTGAATCCAGGACCTCCCAGCTCAAGGCCCAGTTTTCTACCCACTGTGCTAGCTAGCTGCCCCTTAATTGTGTTTTATTAAATTCTACTGAGGGTCTCTATTGGATCCAGACAAATGGTTCTAATCAGGGTTTCTCTTTGGAGATTTAGCTCAATGTGATTCAAAAAGTGAACTTCTGGGTATTCACTCTATTGGCTGCCAATCAATGAACAGAAGAAATCTGTACACTCTGGTTTGTCCCTCTCTCAGGCTGAGGTAAGAAGGCCCAGGGTGGGCAAGGGCCATACCTGGAATTCCGCTGCGTTGGTTCCAAACACATCTCCATAGAGAGGTTTCCCAGTCTCATCCACAGGAGGTTTGCCCCAGCCCCCAGCATGGTAACCGAAGGAACAGCTCTGAGAGAGACCAGGGAGGCAATGAGGAGTTAGTCAGCCCTGCCCTGATGGGGCTCCCAACGAATAAGGACACAAGGACAGAACCCAGGGTTGTTGGTGCTCTAATCACCACCCCAAAGTACTTTGTAGTAACTGTTATTGTTACTGATCAGTTCTATGTCTACATGTGGTTTTCCTCAATAGAACTGAAGCTCCTTGAGAGCAGGGCCTATTGTGATTTTTTCTGTGCATCCCCAGCCAGTGCCTGGATCATAGCAAACCCTTAAGAATGAATTGAGAGAGGAACGTATGAATCACCTCAGGGATAGGAGAATTCAGTCCAGGGATCTTCAGGTTGGGGTAGGAAGGAGGAGGTCCATATCGCTGCATTGCAATTAGCCATGGGGGAGGCACTTTGTGGGCATTCTGAGGATGAGAGACTGCAATAAGAACACCATCCCACCCCTGCCCATGGCAGAGACACCCCAACCAGCCCATCCTGGCACTTTTCCGGCACTCACTGGTCCAACTGGCATCCCCAATGAAATCCTCAACTCATCAGACAAATCTCCTGGCTTCTTCTCCTTCAGTCGAGTCTCAAACTCTTTCCCCTGAGGGAAAAGAAAAAAGTATCAGGAACCAGTCATTAAGGCATTCAAGAGAGAGAGATCGTGGGAAAGAAAAGGAGAAATTACTATCTGTATTGGATACAGGGTTCCATTGAAGGAGAATTGGATGAAACAGGGCTGCCTGGTTTTATTTACAGATTATAATCACTAAACATTTTTGGTCTTGTCTAAAGAAGGGAAAGCCTAAAGAAAAGAAGGGAAAGAAGGCATGCCAGGGACCAGAGATGATTCTCAAATATATGTCAAAGGCCAGGGAGAACTTAAATTACCTACTCTCACTCCCCAAATCTACTGTTTGTTCTAAAATAATCTAACCTGAATCCAGTTTCCAAAGACTTCAAGCTAAAAACATTATCCTTTCAAATGTAAAATCTGCCCTCCCTTTCTAAAAACCACTCCATTAGAAAACTTAGATTCTATCCCATCTGAAGGGAGATCAGAGAAAAGGCTGGGGGCTGGGAGGTAGTGACTTAGGACAAGTTTTAATCCGGTCGCCTTCAGGAAACTTGTGGACTACATGCTCTCAGAGGTCCCCAGTCTCCCTTCCAAATTGTGCACCTCATAGTAAAGGTCCCCATGAATCGTCAATTTTGGCTTGGTCTGCCACTTGAAGAAGGCATCATGGAGTTTCTGGTAGTCAATGTCAATCTTCCCCATCTTGGGTCGAACCTTTTCTCGCATTTTTGACTTCATGGTCTTCTGTTCTTCCTGTTGGATAAGGAGCCAGAAGTCTAATGTTATGGGAGCTATTCACCTAGATCAGCTCCATCAGAGTATATAAAAAGTCCAGCCCCTCTTAGGTCTGGACCTTTATAGTAGATGAATCAATAAACATTTATTAAGCACCTACTATGTGCCAGATGCTATGGATACAAAAGAAATGCCCTCAAGGAGCTCACAATCTAACAGAGTACAAGTTAGATCTATTTAAGATAAATTAGAAATAAGCAACAGAGGAGAAGCTCTGGGATTAAAGAGAACCAAGAAAAGTTTCCTGCTGAAGGTGCAATTTTAGCTAGGACTTGAAGGCAGCCAAGGGGCAGAGATGACAAGGGAGAAACATCCCAGGCATGGGAGATGGCCAGAGAAAACACCCAGAATCAGGACTCGATGTCCCTGGATCAGAGAGTATGTGGCCTGGGCAGAGGGGAAGGTCTAAGAAGACTAGGAAGGGAGGGGGTACATGACAGGGTCAGCTCTCCACTTCAGGAGGATCAGTTTGACAGCCGAGTGGAGAATGGGTTGGAGTGGGGAGACTTCAGGTAGGCAGGCAGGCCTACCCAGAGAGCAAAGCAATGGTCCCAACATAAACGGATACAGGCCTATGCCTGGGCAATGACAGTGCCAGAGGGAAGAAAAGATACATGGGAGAGAAGATACAACGGTAATATTGACAGGCCTGGGCAACAGATCAGATACAGAGGGGGAAAAGAGGGAAGAGTCAAGAGTGACACCTAAGTTGCGAGACTGGGGGACTGAAAGAATGGTGGTATCTTCCATAGCAAGAAGGAAGGAAGAGGGGAAGGTTTGGAGGAAAAATACTGAGTTTGGCTTTGGATTGAGTTGAGTTCAAAACATCTACTGGACAATCGATGTCAGGTGTCTGAAAGGCAGTTGGAGATGAGACACTGGAGGTTAGTAGACAGGTTGGGGCAAGAAAGGCAAACCTGAGAATCCTCAGCATAGAGATGGTCATTAAATCGTTGGGAACTGAGGAGGTCACCAGGTGAAGTAAGATGGAGAGGGGAAAGAGAAGAGGGCCCAGGACAGAGGCCTGTGAGATACCGCAGCTCAGGGGTGTGCCCCAAATGAAGATCAAGCAAAGGAGACTGAAAAGGGCCTCCATCTACCTAAGCAGAAAAGTCTCCCATCCTTTTTGCATCTACAACTGACCAGAGAAAGGCATCAAGCCAATGTGAATGCCCCAAATCAGTTATCTTCAGCAATGAGGCTTTGGGGTTGGGGAACCTGATTTTATAATCAGATGTTAGACCAAAGTGAAACCACAGGAAGGAAGAGGGATGGAGGCATGAAAGCCGGAACCTTTCTCAGGACTTCCCAGGGAAGTCTCCATGAGACATAAGCATGGTCTTATCCTTCAATGAATTGGGTCTACCTGCATTTCCCACCATGCTTACAGCTAGGTGACACTGTGTTACCTCTGAGGTGGTTCCTTGTTCCCTCTAAACTGAAGGTTTTAAGAGAGAGGTTAAAAAAAAAAGGAAAAAAGAAAAAGAAAGAAACAGGCTTCTTAAAAACAAATATTGGGCTTCACGTCAGGAGCTGATGAGGCTCCAATCCAAGAAAGCCAGCTTCAGGCAGCCATGTACCAAGATGAGACAAAGTCAGCTCCAAATCAAGAACAATAGCTTGCCCAGTGGCTGGAATTTTGTTGGTTGATGGCATTATAGAACTTGCCCCAGGAACTGGTAGCAGCTCTTACCTTCTCCTGGAGAGCCTCTCGCATCTCCTGAATTCCTGTTCGTTTGATAAAATCTGGCAACTCAAAAGGTGGCTTCTCAATGCCTCGCTTGCCCTGCAGGTATTTGCGCTTAAAGCACCAGTGGCGTGGCACTGGCACAGAGTTCCTCGTGGCCTTTAGGTGCACCAATAGCTTGGGGTCCTGGGCTGTCACATCATGCATCTCCACGACATCTGGCCGTGCCACCAGCTGGGAGATCCATACAGGGAGGACATTAGCTTGCAAGCCTGCAAACACTTGGACCCAACCTCATTCTCCCCTTCCTCCAAGGATGAAGGGATCCCTCCCAGCCCAAGCCCATTACCCAGGCCATGCCAACAGCCCAGGTTCACCTGCTTCAGCTCAGCCACAGTAAAACGGTTCATCCTCCGTAGCTTCTTCTTAGAGAGTTTGGGAGCCTCAGGTTTCTTCTCCTAGAGTGGAGTGAGCCGTGAGCCTGAAGCCACCACCCTTCCCCTGCCCCTGCCACTCTTCTGGCCACCTTGCCAAGTCCCATCCTTCCCACCTTCTCACCTGCTCATCATCACTGCTATCATCGTCACTGTCTTTGCGCTCCTCCTCAAAGCCCTTCTTCTTGGGGGCTGTGGAGTTCTCCAGCTTGTCCAGTTTCTCTGGCTCCTTCTCTTTCTCTTTCTTCACATCATCGGTTAGCTGTTGGGCAAAGCACACAAGAGAAAAGGGTTTTCCATGCTCCAAGCACACATGTCCCCTTATTCTCCTCCCCCATTGGCCCTGGCTTCTTCTCTGGCCAGAGATGCCCCCTGTACCTTGAAAGCTTCGAAAATCCTCTTAAAAAAGATAAAATTGGGTTCATAGATTTCAGGCTCCTCAGTCACATACTCGATCTCTACGGCAGCAGCCGGAGAATCTGTGCCACGGGGGCGAGGAGCCTCTTTCTCACGGCCCCCAGGGCTCCCAGAGGCAGCACCACGCCCTGCGGCCGCACGCTGGGGCTTCTTCTTCTTCTTGCGGTTTCGTCTCTTTCGGTTTTTCTATGGCCAAATGGAAGCCAAAAGAGGGCAGTCAAGCCACTACCCCCCTTGTCCAGGACCTGAACCCACCTCTCCTGGCCAGCCTTCCTTTGGCCAACACAGAGCTCTTGCGCTCACTGGCCCACACCAAGCCCCAGGATAGGCCCTCAGAAGGCCCACAGCCCCCTGCCTTCCAGAAGACAAGTCTGGGAGTCAGTGGTCACACACCTCCTTTTTAGAGAAAGACGCCGTGTCTTCCTCAGTCTCAGAAGCAGAGACCCCCAGGGATGACCTTGTGTCTGTCTCCATGTCCTCTTCATCTACAAGCCAGAAAGGAAGGATCTCAAGAGAGGAAAGTGTGCTGGCCAAGAAATTGGCCACCAGAGGTTCTAGTCCTGCTGTCTGGATGAGCTCTCTGGGACTGATCTAAGCTATAAAGTGACGACATCCGACAAACCCCATGACAAAGGTCCCCCTCTCTGAAATTCTATTGTTTTAAGAGCTGGCAAGAAAAGACTCCTTTCAAATGACAGCCTGCTTCTCTTCTCTCCATGTCTGGGAGGGAGGGGAGGGGTGGCTGGGAATCCCTCTCTACCTCTCTAGGTTCTCGCTACAATCCTCAAGGACACTCACCATGTACTGATATCAGCTCTTCCTGGCGAATTTCCTTCAGCTGCAGAATCTTCTCTAAAGCCTGTGGGATCTTGGGACCCACACTGGGGTCATCCGTCTGCCAAAGACACTTGGTGAGAGGGAGTGATCACAGGGGCCTTACGTCTACAAAGTGTCCCTTTGTTACCATCCGCCACGGAGAACCTTGAAAATCTCAGCCTCACAAACGCTGGTCAAGTATGGCTTGGACTAGCAACATGTAGAGCCCCTTCCAAACCTCAGACTGTACAAAATGATCTCTGCCTCTGTGGGCCTCACAGAATGCTGACCCAGAGCTATCATCTCAAAATGTGCAGAGCATGGGAGCAGCCGTTCCTTAGCCCAGCACCACAACAGGATGGAAGCACAGGCCCTACTTACTGACTTTACCTCATTTACCGACAAAGATGCTGGTTTTCTCTCACCCAGGGTCACTCAGGAGGAGGAGAGGGCCTGATGCTTCTCACCAAAAAGGCCAGGGTCTGGGCCCCAGCTTCAAGCCCTGTCTTTCCCATTTATCTGGGTTCATCTGTTATTATCTTCCTCATGTACTCATTCTTCCATAACTTTCCCCCCCCTTAATAAAAACCATTACCTTCCATCTTAGAATCAATACATAGATTCTAAGGCATAAGAGAAGTAAGGGCTAAGAAATAGAGGTAAAGTGACTTGCTCAGGGTCACAGGAAGATTATTGAGGCTACATTTGAACCCTGGACTCTGGTCTCTAGGCTGGCTCTCTATCCACTAAACTGCTCGGAGATCTCCAGAGATAGAGGGCTCACTTGCCCATTCCACTTGCTGGCAACTCTAATCACTGGCAAATTACCCCTTCCATCAATCCTCAATCTGCCTCTTCACAATTCCTTCCCATTGCTCTCAGGAACCAAATAAAAGAAGCCAAAAGCCTCTTCTTCATGAGAGGCTTTTGAATACTTCCAAACAGTTATTCTCTTTTCCTTAACCCTCATACTCTGAAAAACTAGATAAACTCAGTTCCTTCAACTCTTACAAGGGTCATAGTAATAATAAAAAAGAAAGAAAGTCTGACCCTGGGCAAGTCATTTGACCCCCACTGCCTAGCCCTAACCACTCTTCTGCCTTGGAACCAATACACAGTATTGCTTCCAATACAGAAGGTGAGGGTTTAGAGAGAGAGAGAGAGAGAGAGACAGAGACAGAGACAGAGAGACAGAGACAAAGCTCAGGCAATCATCTATCATTAGTGGAGCAAGTCCCAGCTTCTTAGACCCCAGAAATAGGCCATCATAACTGGACAGTTTTCTCTCCATGCATCAGAAGATCCAATCTTACCTCTCTGTTTTCTTCTCCGGGTGGAGGTGGGGGACCCCGAGGACGGGGGCCTGGAGCTCCAATAGGGACCCCAGGGGGTGGGGGACCTACAGGAGCTGCAACTTGAGAAAAAGAAATCCAGCATCAGGAAAAAGAACCCACAAATAGACACTTCCAGAGAAATACTTGTCTTTCATCTCTGCCTCCCCAAACACTCTTCTCCATTTCAAAGCTTTTACCTCGAGGACCCATTGGGGGCCGGGCTCCAATGGGACCCATGTCTTGTGGTGGCCGAGGAACAGAGGAACCCATCTTGGCCATCTCCTGCTGCCGTTCCTGCTCCAGTAACACAGCTGCCTGAAGTGGGGAGATGTCAGCAGACAAGACTTAACTTAAAATTCAAAGACTTAAGACTCTGCCTGATATGACAAACAACGTGCTAGACTCCCCACTAATTCACTCACGGACGGACACAGCCAACATGGAAATCTGGTTGGCTTAACTACCTCTATTTGTTACCAGGATTGGGTCGCCCCCCCCCCCATTTTTGGAAAGGAGGGAAGGGACAGGAAGAAAAATTCATCTTGATGGACTGAAATGAGTAAAATAAGTTACAGAAAGAACATCCATCTGGCAGAGAGCCAGGGGCAAGCACATTTTTTTTTTCATTCAAACACTACTGTTATGGGGCACGAGCAATAACTAGCTCCCGTGGGGCCTCGTGTCAGTACTCCATTCCAGCACCATCCCGCCTTCCCCCTGGAAAACAGATGGAACCTCAATGTCCAGGGATCTGCCACCAAAACAGAATAAAGCCATCGTTCATACTTTGTTACCACACGACTTGGCTTTTGCTTGCATTTCATTCTGAAATGTTTCACGCTCCATTCTTATCTCAATAAAGTGAATGTCCTGAAGACAGAGAAATGCCTTTCTTTCTACCTCCCCCAGAAAACCTGGGCACGACACTGATATCTGGCATGGTAGGTCTAAGGCCTGCTGAAACAGGCCTCCGATGAACACAGAAGGCAGTGAATACGGATGAATGAACAGAGCTCACAGTACGTCATCTGAGCCCCACAACAACCTGTAAGGCAGGTGTTATTTTATTGTCTGTATTTTATTGATGAAGTAACTGAAAGTCTGAGAAGGTAGGAATTTGCCCACACAGGGTCACACAGCATCAGAGGCCAGATTCCTTAGTCTAACAAGAGCTTGCTTCATAGTTCTTCTCTCTTTTTTAAACCTTACCTTCTATTTAAGACAGACGAGCAGTAAGGGCTAGACAATGGGAGTAAAGTGACTTGCCCAGGGTCACACAGCTAGGAAGTGTCTCGGGCCAGATTTGAACTCAGGACCTTCTGACTCCAGGTCTGGTGCTTTAGCCAATGTGCTACCTAGCTGTCCTTGTAGTTCACTTTCTAATAAGAGTGCTTCACTTGGGGTCCATGAGCTTGTTTTTAAAATATTGCCATCCTGTATTTCAATATAAATTGGCTTCCTTTTCAAACCCATGCGTTTCATTGATGCATTTAAAAGCCTCCTGAGAAGGGGTCTTCTTCTAGGAAGAACTGAGTCTTATTTCCATCAAACTTGCTCAAATTACAGAATGTGCTTAGAAAATAGAAGATCAAGGAGAAAAATGCTGTGGGCTGAGGAGGACAAGAAGTGTTTCTGGGAAAGCAGAATGATGCCACTTGCTAGGAACAAGCAACTTACAGTGACTCTGGAAAGTCTGGCCAATAAGGCAGTGCCTGAGCCGTGCTGCCCCACCTCTAAGGAGGGGATGCCCTTGAGTGGGCTCTCTCCATGCCCGGTCACCATCCAGAGTCCCTCCTCCCGCTGCTGAGGCTCACCTGTTTGGCCCGTTCCTGCTTGGCCCGCTCCTCCTGCTGCATCAGCAAAGCGGCCTGCTGCTGGGCCAACTTCAGGCGCTGCTCCTCCTCAGACAGGGCTACGGGGTCACCCACCCGCATGGGAGGTGGGGGCCCCAAATTCGGTGGGTGTGGTCCTACTCCCATGGGAAAACCAAGCCCTAGGCCTGGTGGTGGCGGTGGAGGTGGTGGCGGCGGCGGCTGCAGTGGTGGGAGCCCCATGGGTGGAGGAGGCAGGGGGATTCCAGAGAGCTACAGAAGAAAAAAGGCACTGAGTGAGCTAGAAGCGTGTCTAGGGAGTCTGGAGACCCTTCAGGGGGCCTGACAAGACAAAACTATTCTCATCATCATCATCAGACATTTCATTTTTGAATACTGACGACATACAAGACACAACCCACGTAACCAAAAGTTCTTGGGTGAGAGGGGTCCGCAGTCATTTTTAAGAGCATAAAGAGGTTCTGGGACTAGAATGTTTGACAAGGTCCTAGACTGGTCCATTCCCAGAGCACTTTAAGAAGTATAATCCTGCAGTGGGGAGAATACAAGTGTTCCTAATTCTACTGTACAGATATAAAGAAATCGAGGTTCAATGGGAACAGGCCACCCATCAACACAAGAACAGTGTGTGTCCCAGGCAGACTGGAAGCTTACGTGGCTGACTTTTCAACCAGAAGTCCAGCATCCATGTGGGCCCCTTCACTGGGGCAGGTGGCACAGGAAAAACCATGTAACAAGTAACCATGCAAAACCTACATTCCCTGGAGTCAGTACAGGCCCCTTCTTGCCACTCCTTGGATCACTGCAAATACTTCCTAACTGGGCTCCTCCCTGCCTAAGGCCTCTTCCTTCTTCCTCTTCCACTCAGGAGAAAGAGGGGAAAAATCTGCTCAAGGATTCCCTCCAGCTCTGCTGGACCCCAGCATGGTTCTCACCACACCCCTTCACCCTCCAGTGAGAGAGCAGCCCCCTCCCTGGTCTCCTGGCCTGGCCACTGGCATCGCCAGGACCTGGAGCCTTCCCTCCCACTCTTGAGAGAATGTTACTTGCCTCCCCCATTAGGATGTCCAGTCTTGGAAGGCAAGGAAGATTTTGAAGGGCCTGCCTTTCTTTTTATTCCAAGGGCTGGACACAGAATCTGGCACAAGCGACCACTTTGAAAGTGCCTGCAGAGTGACCAAAGCTTTGTGTACTAAAGTCCTCTGAGCATCTGCTACTAGACTCTGCTACTTACTGCCCCAATGACCATGGGCAAGTCATGGCCCCTGCTCTAAAGGGGCCCACTTTCTCCTTTCTAAGGTCCCTTCCTGCAAAAGAACCTATAACCTATCACAGCTCCCTACACACACACACACACACACACACACACACACACACACACACACACACACTCTCTCTCTCTCTCTCTCTCTCTCTCTCTCTCTCTCTCTCTCTCACACACACACACACACACACACACACACACACACACACTCTCTGGAGGGAAGTGACCTCAGTTTCCCCAAGATTCCACCAGCAGAATCCAGGGCCCAGAAGGCTCTCAGCTCTCAAGCCAGAAAGACATGGATCCAGATGAAGAACAATCACAGGTCTGCTGCCTGAAGAAGCCTTTGGCTAACAGAGGCTCCCAGGAGGCCAAGGAGGAGTTAGGCCTTTCTCAGCCCTTCCTGAATGCCACCAAAGTCAGAGGAGAGGAGGGAGAATTCCTATACTAAGGATATCACCAATCTGGGCTGTACTGAATTATCAAGATTATAAATGAGGGCTCACAAGCCTCTCCTCAAAAACCCTTCATAGCTCACTATTCACTATGGAGTAACAACAGACATCTGCAACAATTTAGACTATCCAACCAGTAAAGACCTTTGTCTGTCATTCGAGGCCCTCTACTAAACAACCCAGTTGTACTCGTTCAACAATCAACCCAACATTATTAAGACCCCAAATCAAAAGTGAACCCAATTCAAGAAGCCTAAACTCTTTAACACTAAACAGAAAAATAAGGATAACGAAAAGACACAGGATTGTCTGGTAGAGTCAGGGGTAGGTCTGGGATACAATGAGCTTATTGGCCAGGAGAGAGGCTGGCCAGGCCTGGAGGTCTAGGAATTACCTCATAGAGAAGGAAATTGAGGGAGGCCGTCACTGAGAAACTGCTGGGGGCCCACCCAGGGGACTGGGAAGCCCCCATAGGCAAGGAGTAGGGGGCACAGGAAAGCCCATGGTCTGGAAAAGGAGACCAAAAAGAATGAATAAACAGTCAGAGCTCCAGAAAGGCCAGGCCACAAATCCAGGGGAGACTAAAGCTCAGCCAGGTCAAATTCTTTGGAGAAGCCAAGCAAGGATCAGAGTTGGTCACCAGGAAATCACCGATCACTCAGCAGAGATGCTGAGGCTGGGCCTTTCTGACGCTTGGGACTTGGCCTGAGGCCCTCTGTGCTCCAGGACAGTCACACTGACTCCTGGCTGCCTGCAAGAGACTCAACTCTAGCAGTTGTACCTGAGAGGAAGGCAAAGCTTCCTCTCTCCAAGGCTCTCTTGTCCCTCTGATTGACAGAATGACTTTCTGGTTTCTAATAGAAGTATGTGTGGATACCCCTAATCTCCCTAAGAGATTCTAAATTAATCAGTTTCAACCAACAGATGCAGAAACTGTGACTCACCCCCAGACAATCCCAAGTAATGGAGCACAGCCCAAGGCCAGATCCTAGGCCCCCCAGGCCATGTTTGTGATCCCCCTTGGCATCCTTCCAGCTATGGGGTACTCAAGCAACTTCTGAACAGCACTGAACACACTTGTACCTTCAGGGCAGTCAGCTAGCTCCACTGTGTGCTCCAGGATTTCCTACCACAGAATCAGGAAATGGCTCTGATGATCTTTAAGGTCCCTTACACCCAGACATCCTATGGCCATCAGATAAGCCTAAGTTCTTTGGGGTCAACTCCTGTTCAGCTGAGAGTCTTGTTCCCACTGCCACTCCAGCCTAAGTGGGAGCATAATCCAGGCTCTGGCCTCGGTCCTGGACCTCCTCTCCAGACTCACCTGGGCTGCCATCGGGGGAGGTGGAGCGCTCTTGTCTCCATCTTCGCCTCTTAGAACTGGCCGATTTAGTACGATGCCCGTCTTTGGGGAGGAACAACAAAGAAACACAGATCAGACCACAGTGGCTATGTGCAGATGTCCCCTGCTCTACCCCCTGGGCCCAAACTTCTATTCTCACCCCCACCCCCCACTACCTCCATGCCAGCCACTGACCTGCCGGGTGTAAGTCTGTAGTCTCTCTACCAGTTCCTCTCGACTTCCTGAGGGGACATAAGAATGCAGGGAAAAGAAAGGAAGAAGAGGTTAATTCAAACTGAAAAAAAAAATAATAATAATAATAATAAAATAATTCTTTGTGCAAGGCAGCATGCTAGACCCCAGAAAGCCTTTAGAATGACAGCCACTGCCACCAAAGAGCTGATGTGACAAGCAAGGAGGGGGATGTAAAATGGCCTCAGAGAAGTAGCATGTGATAAGTATGTTCTAGGAGACTGAGGACAGTCAAGACAGCTCACTGATGCCCTGGGAGGACTTGCAACAAACAAAAACCAAACTGATGACTACCATGGTTCTCCAGCCTCCAGGAATCTGCAGCAGAGTCCTGGTCTTCATTCAGGCTCCAGTTGAGGCCCCACTTCCTCCAGAGCGTTGCTGAGTTCAATGACTAAGGGTTCTCCTCCTCCCCATAACTGTTCTCGAGCCTGCTGCACCAATGTCTCCTATGCTCCCATTCCTCCCTACGCTGACTTACACTTGAGTGATGATGACCTGACCCCTTTCTCAGGCCATACTGGGCTAGGAGGAGGAACAGCCCTCTCTGAATCACAGAATTAGAGGGGCCCCAGGAGCATGTGAGAGGTACAGAGAAGAGGAAAAAGGACCCCAGCCATTACCCGCCTTGGTTACTAGCCTAACCCAGACTCAGCCAGTCATACTAGAACCTGCCCCACAAGGATGTTCTACTTCCTCCAGCTTTTACCTAAACCCTCCAAAGAGGAGGAATTCACCAATTAACAATTAATCCAACCGGCAGGCAGGCCATTCTACCTCTGGACATTCATTCTCAGGAAGTTTTTCCTGACACCCAAGCGCTGCCCATTGGGCTCAACCCCAATCAGCAGTCCAAAGACACCACCTCAGATATCTGAAGACAGCTTTCCGATTCCCCATAAGCTTCTCTTCAAACAATCTTTGCATGAACAGACTCCAAGGCCCTCCTTGAGTGTTTGCTCTCTCCCTGATCAATGTCCTTGAAACTGTGGCTCTTAGAAGCAAATCCCACCCTCCGGATGTGTTTTGACCAAGTCAGAGCATAGAGCTGAGGGACCCTCACGAGGGTTTCCCTCCTGAAAGATGTGCTACTCTCAATAAGATCTAAAATCCCATTGCCTTTCTGGGCCGCCACATCACCCAGCACACTCAGAGCTCCACATGGAGTACCATCAAAACCACATGACCTTTTTTCATGCCTTCCTCCTCCCTTCTTGGGGAAGCTGATTTTTTGAACCAAGTGCTAAGATATGACACTTGTCTCTACTGAATTACAGAACGTCAGGTCAATCCAATGCTCTGGCCTGCCTAAACCTTCAAGATTCTAGCATGCAACAGTTTAGCTATCTCTTTGGGCAAAGTCACCTAACAATTAGTAACGCCTGCCATCTTGGCCTTGATCCTTGTCACTGATTAAAAGTGTAAGTTGCCAAACTTCAGCCCTGGTGTGCAAATGACCCTAAAATCATTCACAATCATTAGGAATTGGCTAACCAGCTCCAAAGTCATCCAACTGTATCAGTCTAGTAAAGAGTTCTCTACTTTTCCCACCGTAATTGTACACATTTTGTCAAATGCCTTGCTAAAACCAAGGTAAATCATTCTTGCCAATACTTCAGGCTAGTAACCCTATCCAGAAAAGGCTTGTCTGGTACAACCCTGTCCTCTGTCAGGTAACTTCCTTTTCTAGATGTTCACAAATGGATCTCTTTAGAGGAACACTTACACAGGAGTTTCGCCAGAAATAGATAAGCTCAGTGGCCTCTTGTCTTTTTGAGAATACTTCCCTCTACAAATCCTGTAGCTCATGGCTCCTTCTCTTAAGAGCCCTGACAATGTTTCAGGAATCCCATTCAACCGTCCTTTCAAACATGCTGGAACATGGTTTATTTAGGCCTAGTGCCCTGAACTCATCCAGGGCAGTTGGATGCTCTTACAACCTCCTCACTCCTCTGGGCTCTTAGCTTTTAAGCCATTTTTGCAAAGATTCTCCTCAGCAGAGAAAACAAGCAAATCAGAGTTCATTTTGCCCTGTCCACCATCACTGTTGTCCCATCTGTCCCCAACATCCCTTTTACTTAAAGCTCATTATCATCCTGAGCTTTGCTTTTAGGCTTTCAGCGTGGGCACTTTTGGGACACTATGTGGGAGGTGGCCCATCCCTATCTATACCTGCTGTGATGTGGCTCTCCCACACTGCGTACAATTGGCTGGTAGGTCTCTCTAAGCACCCCCACCCCCACCCCACCTCCCAGCTTCCCTGGAGGCCCAGGGATCCACTTGTTACACCTACTATCTCTGGGGCCTCCCCAACACCAGAATCTATTCTCCTCAGACCCAGAGTACACCACAGACCATCCCCAGCTTTCCCTGCCATCTTAAATACATGTTCTAAGGTGGTGTGGTCACCTCTTCCCAAAGTTATCATTACTTTCATCCCATCCATCCTGACAATTGGGTAGACCACCTTATTAGTAGGAATCAAACCCAGAAACCAACTGCCCCTGGCTGGAACCCCTGTTTTGGAAGGGTCATATGATCATGAAGCAACAAATGCCTATCTGGCTTCTGGAAGAGACAGCACTCTAGAATGTATCCAGATAAATGAAGCCCCTCATCCCTACAGCTTCTCCAGATCCTCCTCCTGACCAGGATATGTGACGTCTACTATGCTTTTTCCACCTCTCCTAGCTTTTTGCCTATCCTATTTCTTCTAAATAAAGGATTCAAGAATCAGAGTCTCATTCTACCAAAGATCAATAATACTCATAAGGTCAAATTTGCTAGGCTTTAAGACTTTAAGCTTTGCAGAGCACTTTACAAAAAAAAACTTTGATCCTCACAACTCTGGGAGTTAAGTGGTATTACTATTCCCATTTCACAGATGAATGTTTAAACTGAAACCAATAAAGGTCAAGTGACTTGCCTAGGGTCAAAGAATGCCTGAGGTCAAATTTGAACTCAGGACTTCCTGACTCTATGTCTACTAGTCTTTCTACTTAACAACCTAGCTGGATTCTCTAGTTCATCTTGCTTATTATCCACACTCTGGAAATTTCTCTAGACAGCCAAGGCTCTAAGTTTTATTACTGGCTCCTTTTATCATCTGTGAATCCCTTGGTGTCTCCATTGCTATTCGTTTCCCAATAGTATGGCTGCTCTTGACAGCATCTAGTTTGTAGACATACAAAGGAAATTTTCTGCCTTCCTATCCTTTTCAGTTTAGCACTCTTTTGATTAGGTTTCCAGGCACATATATTCTTACCAATCTTTGTTAGGTATATTCCACCCATGACCTGTTTTTCCTAAATGGGGAAGGGAATAAGCATTTAAGTTGGTGCTTACTATTGTGCCAATGCCAGGCACTGAGCTAAGCACTTTACAAATATCACTTCATTTGATCCTCATAACAACTTTGCAAAGTGGGTATTATTATGATCCCTGTTTTACAGCTGAGAAAACAAAAGCAGACAGAACTTAAGTGATTGCCTCAGTTCACAAAACTATGAAGGGACAGTCTGGATTTGAATTCAGGTCTTCCTGACTACAAGTAGAGGGCTCTGTCCATTGTACCACCTAGCTGCCTAAAAGAAATGCTTTACACGGTATCAGATACATTCCATCTTAGGTCCTGGTCCAAATATCCATATCCTATTTTCAAACGCTGACCTTCTGAAAGCTGTTCACTTCCCAAATCTGCCCCTTCTGAATCCTCTGCCTCTGATGTGTCCCTATGGTCTTCAGTTCAGCCTTTGCTAATGTCTATCAGGGCTTTCTGGGTTCCTTCTAACAGTTTCCCTTGCTTACATGAATCAAGAAAAGGGGGTGGTAGTCACCCAGCTCTGCTCCAGTGCCCCCTTCTCTAAGAGGACTCCCTGGCTATTAGAGACTCTCCCCATGACTTTGTTTATATTTTATATTTACTTAGGAGTGTCTTCATTGAGAAGCTCACTGTAATGATTAAAGCTGAGGTTCAATTCCAATCCTGTGCCTTGCCCCACACAAGGATACAAATGTGATTTCAAACAATAGAGCCTAAGCTCTAGAAAGACAGAGGTTGTTTCCACTTTGGCTTTGAATGCCTGGGACATAAAAAGCATTTAAAAACCATTGGTTGATGGATCCAGTTATTCCAATGGACAATTAAAACTCAACATGCTCCCAGCGGGGCTCATCTTTTTGAACTTCCAAACCCCCCCCCTTCATTTCCCAGATTCTCAAACTTGAAGTCATCCTCAGCTCCTTACTCTCCCCAGCCCCACAAACAGATACAATTGGTTATCAAATCTAATTCTACTACTATGACATCTCAGCCCTTCCTCACCTTCCCTGCTCTAATTCAGGGACTCTTTATCTCTGCTCTGGGCAATTTTCAAACAAACTTCCACACAATGAACAAACTAATATGCTTAAAAATTAGCTTGACTCCGGGACAGCTGGGTGATTCAGTGGACAGAATGAGGCCCAGAGATGGAGGTCCTGGGTTCAACTCTGACCTCAGACACTTCCTAGCTGGGAGACCCTGGGCAAGTCACTTAACCCCATTTCCCAGTCTAGACCATTCTACCTTGGAACAATTCTAAAACAAGAATGATTAATAATAATAATAATAATTAAGCTGACCACTCCTGACTCAAAAAATGCCAGTGGCTCCCTAGCACCCTCAGGATAAACTCCCTGGGCCTCCTGTCTGCAGCTCGCCTCCCTTTCTGCTGCATCAACACTAGAACACTGCGGAGGTCCTCTTGTCCCAGCAGAGGTTGCTCTCTCCCTTCCTAAATGATCGAGAGGGTTTCTCATCAGTGTAGACAGTGTCCCTCCCCCTTGGGAAGGTCAGTGTCCTGGCATCTAGAACGGTCGAGGGACTGACTGGTTTTCCCTTTTTGTCACCTGGGACAGTAAAAGAGCCCCCTGTTTCTCAACCTAAACTGACACCAGATGTAGACGGCAAGAAGCGGAGGTGGGACGGGGTTGTGGGACGCAGCGGGGGCTCAGCTTCTCCACCTGTGCGCCTCGCTAGTCTCCGGGCCACTTTCTTCCTCCCCTCCCTTTCAGCCCTGGTCAGGGGTTCCCCTCCCCCGCACGCTTCCCCAGGTCTTCCCCTGAGCCCCAACCGGGATCTCCTCCACCCCCGAGGTCTCTTCCCATCCCGAGTTCCCTCCCCCTTGGTCTCCACCCGAGATCTCCCCCTCGGCCTGCCTCCCCTCAACCTTCCCCTTCCCGGAGTCTCCCCCTTCTCTGTCCCGGGCCTCCTCGAGGGCCTCGGAGGCGGCGCGGAAGGCTCGCCTTGGATTGGGGCTCCAATCTCCGCCAGCTTGGCTTGTAGCTCGGGCGCGGCCCAGGCGCCGTACGGTGTCGGCGGCGGGGGCGGCGGCGGCGGGGGCGGCGGCGGCGGGGGCAGCTGAAGATCCCCTTTGGGAGGTTCGGGATGCTCCGCCGCCATCTTAGCGGCGAGAAAGCGCGCGGCCCAGGGAACTGAGGAGCCACGGCCTTCCGGAACTTCCGGCAGTGACCAATGGGAATCAGGCCTACGGGATCCGGACAGCCAATAGAAATAGGGAAGGGGAGGGCGGTGTCATGGAGCACGCCGGGAAGCGTAGTCTAGCGTCACCAGGAAGTCAAGAGGCGCACGCGGAAAGAGTTGAGTTGGTGGCTGAACCTTCTGGGAGTTGTGGTTTGGGAACTGGGTCGCGAGGACCCGCCCTCCCGTACGCCGTCGCCTAGAAACGTAGTTTCTGCCCCAAGGGAAATGTAGTTCGACTCCCAAGAAGGATTGTAGTAGGCTGCCTTTGGAGGCAGGAGGCAGGAGGGAGCTAGAAAGAGCCATTCCGCTGTGCCAGGCATCCGGGGCTGGCAGAAGCCGAGGGGCCTGTAAACCGCGGGGAGCGTTGGGAGCGTCCCGCGCTGAGCAGCTGTAGCTTTGGACAAGAATTGGGCCGCTGCATCGGTTTCCGTTCTCTAAAGAAGGTGGGGGACCAGGCATGCATGATCCCTCTGGCCAAGGCTCACAGACAGAGCCTGGAGTCACGTTCAAATTGGCCTGGAACACCTACTGACTGTGTGACCCTGGAAAAGTCACTTTGATTCCTTTGCCTCAGTGTCCTCCTCTGTAAAACGGGAACGATAACAGCCCCTAGCTGTGGAGAGGATTAAACGAGATCCCAATTGTGACACACAGCAGTTGCTCTATCAATGCCAGTCAGTTATAGTCAGTGTCCGAGGCCCCAGTCCTAGTCTGCAAAATGAGGGGGTCAGAGCAGATTCGATTGGATGGCTTCTCTGGTTCTTCCCATCTTTATCAAGCAGTCAGTAGGGTTTCCGGGAGTACCCAGCGGCTGCTTAATAAATATTGGCTGATTCATTGTAGAGGGCGTCCCTGCACCCCTCTGTCCCTGTTCGATAACCACTAACAGATTAGCTTTTACAAAGAACTGACTTCAAAAGATACAATCACAGGAGCAGCTGGGTAACTCAGTGGATGGAGAGCCAGGCCTAATCTGGCCTCAGGCAGCTCCTAGCTGAGTGACCCTGGGCAAGTCACTTCACCCCCATTGCCAGCATTTAGGGCTCTTCTGCCTTGGAACCAATTTACAGGATTGATTCTAAGGCACGAAGTGAGGGTTAAAAAAAAAAAAAGATATAATCACAAACATCAAAATTTACTCTCCCATCGGAGAGGAGGCCCAATCCCCCTCCCCACCTACAGCACCTCAGTCCTTGGGGAGGGGGAGGCTATAAGGTGCAGAGTTTAGCTCAGCCCCACGGCCAAGCCCAAATCCCCTTCAGTCTCGGGTCTCAGGCACCCAGGCTTCTCAGGACTTCCAGGTCCATATCTCTGGACTGCCATCTTGGCTCAACTCCTTGGGGAAACTTGAAACTGAGGACAAAACCCAGAACAGAAACAAACACCCCTAGGTCCAATGCTCCAAGGTGGAAGAGGGGAGAGCTACAGGTAAAAGAGAAGGAGCAGGGGCAGGGGTGGCCTTCCCCTCTCCCTAGGCTCCATTTTAGGCAAACAAGTTCAAAAGACCCCTGGAAGACTTCTCTGTTAGTTGAACTGGGCTGGGCATGCAGAGGCTAGCCAAGGGAGGGAAAGAAGGAATGAAGGGAGGGAAGGAAGGAATGAAGGGAGGGAAGGAAGGAATGAAGGGAGGGAAGGAAGGAATGAAGGAAGAGAGGGAGGGAGGGAGGGAA
>NC_058135.1:290172841-290191443 GCF_016433145.1 Gracilinanus agilis | reverse complement strand
GGGGTCCGAGGAGCCGAAAGTGGCTCATGGGGGAAGGGCTGGCCCACAAGGAGTCCCTCCGAGCTCGGCCCCTGTTCCATTTTGGTGTCTGTTCTCAGGAGACAGAAAAGCAATTTGCGAAATCAAGCATTAGATGGAGGTGAAGAAGCAGCGTTTCTAAAATTAGTCCCCAAACCCTAATTAATCTGAGCTGAGGCCGAGGCCGCACACTGCAGAATGACCTCCCTCCCTCCCTCCGAGGATCGGCCCGCCAGGCCCGTACTGGCCGGTGTCAAGACCCCTTAGCCATGGCTCGGGGATTCCAAGGAGGGCGAGAGTTGGGTGTGAGGCCCTCGGGCAGGCAAGTCTGTTCTCTCTGGCCTCAGCTTCCCTCTCTGCAAAGCGAAGGGGCTGGACTGGACCCTCTGACATCCCCCCACTTTGCCCTGGGCTCTTCTTCAACCCCAGCACCCCCAGCTCTCCGTCCCTTCCCTCCGCTTTGCAGCTGGTCTCTGCCCATGTGCAGGGAAGGGTGGCCTGCCGACACGGTCTGAACGTGGAAAGAGTCTCCCAGGGGTGTCCCTGCCACTTTCTGCTCCGTCCGCACACCCCTGGGCCTGCAAAATAAGGTGCCATGGGGGGGCCCAGGCTCAGACCTTGCCGCAGGGAGCCCCGGAGGGCCTGGCAGCAGAGCTGGGCCAGGATGGGGCTCAGAGGAGCGTCCTGGAAGAAGGCAAGGAGAGCTGAAGTTGCTTTGCCCAGAGATAGCCACACCTCCGAGCTGGCCGTCCCAGGGGAGAAGGGATTTGGAGGTAGTTTCTTCCCTCTTAACCTTGTCTGTCCTCTATTCTCCCTACAGGCACCAGGGGGATTAAGTGTGTCTGCAGGCCCTGGGAGGTGGGATGGGAGGTGATGGGGAGGCAGGCAGGCAGGCTAGGCCTGGGACTTGGGTGAAAAGGTATAGAACCTGCACAGCTCCTTCCCTACTGGAATAGGTTTACCTTGAATCCAGGATTACCATTTGGGGTGGGGGCAGTCAAGGGAGGAGGGCCCGTGGCTAGGGAGAGCACACAGAGAGAGCAATGGGGTCCCTCGGTTTCTGCTCTCCTGGGGCCTGGCTGTTGCCTCCATTCTGTCCCATTGCCCACGAGTCCCATCTCTTATTCAGGAAGAGGAGACCTTTGGGGGCCAGATGCTTCCGGCCCCTCAAAGGCTGACCAAGGACCTAAGGATTGTCAGGGGGAGGCCCCCCCTCCTCTTCATGCCCGGGGAGCTCCCCTGAACAAAGCTGACTTTCCATCAGCTCTGGCCAGGAGCCCAACTGCTCTGGAAGCAAAGCCAGGGCCCCGGTACAGGCTCTCCCCACACTGCCTCTGAGAACCTCACCAATAATAATCCTAACCAACTTCCATAGTGCTCCAAGTTTCACACCAGGATCCTTTCCGAACAAGCCCGGAGGGAGACGATCCCAGGGTAATCGAGGGCACTTTATAGATAAGGACCCCGATAGTGCTCGATTTCCAAGCCACCTTCCCAAGCAGGCCTCGGGTGCTTTCCCTGGGATACGAGATTCCAATTCCTCTCGGCTGTGCAGGCCTCCCGGGGCCAGGTAGGAGGATACAGTGACCAAGAGGAAAGCGTCCCTACCCTGCAAGAGCTGGCATCTCCCGGAGAGGAGATGGCACATACAAAGAGACGGAAACATGACAGATGGCAGGAGGTGGCACTGATCTGAATCTTGAAGGCAGGCACGGGTTCCAAGGGGAGGGAGAGCATTCTAGGCATGGAGGCTGGAGATGGAATGTCACGTATGGAGGACAGCAAGCAGGCTGTCGGGAGAGAGGAGATGGGGAAGCTTCTCCCTCTGCCACGTCCTGTTCTCTTGTGGCACCGGCTTCTGCTGATGGATGATACATGACCAAGGATGAAAAGCAAGATAGGGGTTTCTCCCTCGCCTCCCCCCCCCCCAAGTTCTATGGATCAAGGAAATCCAAAAAGTAGAACCGAGTTCTGGGAACAGAGCCGAACTGGAATGGTTGGAGGAGGTGGGAGGCTGCTTGGCTAGATCAAACCTCATTGGTTCCACTGGATCAATTTCTCCATCAATGAACAATCACCAAGTACCTACTATAGGCAGCCCCCCAGGACAGGCTTTGAAAGAGGGGGTCCAGCCCTTGCTTTCTTCCAGGAGTTCAGACGACGTCTCACAGTCTCTGTTCCAGAGAGACCGATGATGATCCAAGCGAGAGAAGCAGGTGGTGGTGAACCAGGGACACTAAACCAATAATCCTGTCAAGTGGAGCTGGGTCCGGGAGGTCTCCCAGAGATGTCACATGACTAGGCCCCAGAAGACAATGGGATTTGGAGCTGGAAAGATCTTCCACGTCATCCAGGCCTCTTTCCTCAGCCATTCAGATAAGGGGCCCAAATCATGTAGGTAGTGACTAGCTGAGAGAGCTGGAATCTAGATCTCGGTCCTGAGGCTCCAAGCGGGGCACTTCTCATGGCACTGCCTCTCAAGCACATGGAGAGCATGCAGCAAAGTCCCTTCTGGGCACCAGACACAACCTGCATGGAGGCCCAGAGAAGGAAGAGGAAGGGATTGGCATGGGGTCAGAGGAGGCTCACCCAAGGTTCCAAAGGGGAGCCTGGGACAGGAGTAAGGAGTAAGACCTTCCCACTTCCCTGTGCCCAACTCCTAGCCCCACCACTAAGACGCTGTAATTCCACCTGAGACACAGTTATCACAGACACTGAGGAAAAAGCTTGCCTCAGTAACCGAACCCCACTAGAGCCAGAAACCGGATCTCTTCTCCTCCTCCTCCCCCACCTCTAGACCTGGGTTCTGCTTTCAGCCCAAAGCAGGGAAGGGGAGTGGGTGGGGGGGGGGTGTGTGTGACAAAAAGCAGAGTTCTAGAGAAAGGAGACAGTGTTTGGGGCTGTATCGGGAGCCACAGTGATACTGTGCAAAGGAAGCTCAATTGGGAGTCCCAGAACCCAGGTCTGACCACTGGACCCTACTATTTAGCCCTTTTGAGCCTTTGGGGGATTTCGTCTCCTCATCTGTGAAATGAAGGGGTTAAAGGAGATGGTCTTTAAGGGACTTTTCGAGGTCAGTATCCTCTGATGCAGCCCACCCCGCCAGCTTCATCCCCAAATAAGGTGTTGGTTGCCACCCTTTGGATCTGGCCTAGACTCTCCATGTGCAAATCAAGAGGGTGGGCAGAAATCCATCTCAAAGATGCTCCCTGCTCAGACGTTCTTAGATCTGCAAAGAGAAGGCAGGGGCTCTGCTGCCAATCTTCTCCCCTCCCTTACAGGTGCACCAGGAAGAGAACGCTGGCCCCATTCTCCCCACCCCAGACGCCCCCCTGGGCCCTGGCCCAACCAGAGCCCGTCTCAGGGGGGGGTGGGGCCCGGGCCCCTCCTCTGCCGTATCATCGCTCCCTGCCCAGACATGCCACCAGTTATGGCCCGGCTGCAGCAAGTGGCCAAGATGGTGATGAGCAGGAAGAAGGTGGTGGTGCTGCTGCTGCTGGGGGGGACGCTGAGCCTGCTCCTGCACCAGGGATCGCAGCTCAGCTGGTAAGGAAGGGCCTGGGCTGGAGGTGGGCTGGGATCAGGCTTCCTCTCTCCAAGTCTGCTTCTTCCTTAGCAGTGACACACAAAGGCCCAGTTGGATACTGTTCAGGCTCCCTGAGGGCTCCTCCATTTCCCTCCTCTGGGCCTAGGGTGGCTCCTCTATCCGGTGAGAGAGGCCAAGATGACCTTTAAGGTTCCTCCCTTTGCCCCACCAGCTGTAATAAATAAGTCCCAGTGCTTCAGTTTCCAGTTATTCCATTGGATTCTCCTAACACCTTTGTGAGATGGGCAGGCAGATTATTATTCCCATGTTACAGATGAGGAATATAAGTCCTAGGGGTCAGGTCATTGAAAAATGGCTCTTCCCTTCCCTCTTTTTGCCTTCACGACCACCTCTCCAGCAATGAGCCAGGATGAATAAAGGCTTATCTAGACCTCGGGAGATTTTCTTCTTCCTGGGCCTCAGTCTCTCCAATTATATCCTTGGAAGAAGACTGGAGGACCACCTGTGTTAAAGTATCTGAAGGGCTGGCTTATAGAAGGCTTCCATGTGTTCTTCTTGGCCCCAGAAAGGACAAGAAGGCACAATGGAATGGGTGTAACAAACAGACAAACTGAGGCTTGAAAAACTTCCAAAGGTGGAATGGGGTTGGGTGGGTCTGTAAGCAGAGGGCTGGACAGCCACCGTTTGGTTCTGTTGTAGTGGAGACTCCTTTCGGATCCAGGCTGGACTGGATGCCAGTGAGATCCCATCTGATGCCCAATTTCTGCCAAATGAGAGAAGTGGCTTCAGGGATGACTAGAATCTCTAACTCTGGTCTCCCCTAGCATTGAGTCTTTAGCAAGGGTGAAGTGGAGTACAGAGTGCATTCCCAGAGAACCCACCATAGAGCAGAGAGCCTTCTGTGCCACTCCAGGGAACACGCTTAGCCCGCCAGGATGGGGATTGAGGGGAAATAATACTTTAAGGCCTAGGCCTAGAAGGCAATCACAAGTTCCTGGCCCCAGCCCACAAGACCCCACCATACCTTTGACAGGAACCAATTTCATCATCCTACGGTAATCCAAGAAGTGGATTTGGAGACAAACACTCAACTGGGTGGCCCTCCAAGTCAGGCTAGAAACCCTTTCCTCCAGGTGCCCCTGGTCCAACACATCTCCTATTTCTCTGGAGCAGAGGAGAACGGTTTCCAAGACAGTCAAGGATACTGAAAGACCTGAAAAACACAGTCTTAGGACACAAAGAAAAGCTGAATAAAAGAGTGAAGGAGGCAAGTAAGCAGAGGATAGATAGTTGTGGGAGGGAGGGCCAGTCAGCTCACAGGGATATGGGGAATCTGGGCTCTGCCAGTCACCAATGCGACAGTCTTCAAAGGGGAAGAAAGCAGGCCAAAGTCATTTGAAAAAGCTGAGGGGCAAGGGGAGAAGGCTAGGCCATTTCTAAGACAGAGAAACGAGGAATTCTTACTTTGTACAAGGGCCAGAGCTAGCAGTAGGTCCATGACGGGCACACCCAGAGCATGCTGGTCAAATCAGCCTGAGCAGGTCTCAACAAATGCTCCAGTCAGTTTTCAAGACAGAGTCGGAGAGAAGCTGAGTGAGGATGTCCACATCTGGAGTTCTCAGGGCCAGTGGTGGAACCATGGGAAACCAGGCCTCGGCCAAAGGGCAATGGACTGCCTAGGAGAAAGGGTTCCCCTTCACTGAAGGTCTTCCAGCAGAGGCTGGGGAGAGACAAGACAGTCACTTGGGTCCCTGCTAACTCTGAGGCTCTTTGAGTGCACGTAGGTGAGGCCTACCTTGGATGTCACAACTCAAGACAAAATACGGGCTCTGGAGAAGCTCCAGCCTTGTGGGCCCTTGGGCAAGCCTCACGTTCTCAGCTGTAAAATGAAAGGATTCAGCTTTGTGACCTCTGCGGGGCTTACTTGTCATGGCCTCTTGAGCTGTGGAATCCCAGGCGGAGATAAAGCTCTGTCCTGGCACACGGAAAGTTGAGGAGGGAAGGAGCTCATTCCTATAGATGGTTGGCTGAGGAACAATAGATTGGGTGCCCTTGGAGGAGTACCTTCCTTAGTCTAGGCCTCAGTTCTCTTAACATCAAAATGGACCAAATGCCCACTGAAGTGCCAGCCTTTGGCCTAGAGCAACTAGGTGGCACAGTGGATAGAGTGCTGTGCCTGGAGTAAAGGGAGAGCTGAGCTCAAATCTAGCCTCAGACATTTAGTAAGTTGTGTGATCCTGGGCATGTCATTTAACCTGTTTGCCTGAACTTCCTCATCTGTAAAATGGTGATAATAATAGCACTTGTAAGGATCAAATGAGAGCTTTGTAAAGGGCTTTCACCATAGTAAGCATCATGTGACTATTACCAATGATTAGTCCTAGGAAGAGATTCCTTGGCCTTGAGAGCATCTTCCCTTCCCAGGCTCCCTAGTCACAAAAAGGCTTCAGCTGATGCTCTTTCTGGTTGGTACCTTGGTAGGGGACGAGGGCAGCAGACACCTCCTGCTGCCAGGTCCTAAAAGGTAAAAGACAGCCTCTGCCAGAGCTCAGCTGCATGGTGGAGACAACCCCAGGAGCTACTGCAATAGTCCAGCCACAAGGCAGTGAGGAGATAATCTGGACCAGGGTGGGGGGAGAGACGGGGACTCCGCGGAGATCCTGCAGAGGCGGCCCAGACTGGATGGAGGGGGTGGGGGGTGGGGGTGGGAGACCCAAAGTTCCAGGGTGGGTCCGAGCTTGGGAGCCTGAGGGCCTGGGCGCAGGGCCGGTCCTCCATCCACGGGCACAGACTGCTTCCCCTCCAAGACAAAATTTAAAGGAGGCCAGCCGGCTCCAAGGTCCTTCAGGCCTTTAGCTGGGGCTGGTGCTATTGAGCTGGGCCTGCGCCCTTGGCCCTGTGTGGCCTTCAGCTGGGCTGCGGATGGGTGAGGTGACCAGAGGTGGAACCAGGCAGGGCTTTAACACCTTCCCCTTCGGGGCGCCCTGCCGGGAACTCTGCCCTCCCCCGCAGCAAGGGGCCGGGCTGCACCCCGGCATGGCCTCAGTGTGGTCCCCCTCTCCCCTTGCCCGGTCTGCAGGTCCCTGCGGCTGCTCTTCCCGGCGGTGGCGCCCCGGTGCCCGGCAAGCCCCACGCGGCCCAAGCACACGGCCGTGGCCTTCGTCAAGACACACAAGACGGCAGGCACCACGGTGCAGAACATCCTGTTCCGCTTCGCCGAGCGGCACAACGTGACGCTGGCGCTGCCCCGCCCCAGCTGCGAGCACCAGTTCTGCTACCCGCGCAACTTCTCGGCGCGCTTCGTGCACCCGGCCACGCGGCCGCCCCGCATGCTGGCCGGCCACCTGCGCTTCAACCGTGCTGAGCTGCGGCGCCTCCTGCCCAACGACACGGTCTATGTGACCATCCTGCGCGAGCCGGCCGCCATGTTCGAGTCGCTCTTTAGCTACTACAACCGCTACTGCCCAGCCTTCGTCCGCGTGCCCAATGGCTCCCTGGAGACCTTCCTGCGCGCGCCGCGCGCCTACTACCGGCCGGACGAGCGCTTCGCCATGTACGCTCACAACACGCTGGCCTATGACCTGGGCGGCGACAACGAGCGCAACGCGCAGCACGAGCCGGCCTACCTAGCGGCCCTCATCCGCGACGTCGAAGCCACCTTCTCTCTGGTCATGATTGCTGAGTACTTCGACGAGTCGCTGGTGCTGCTGCGCCGCCTGCTGGCTTGGGACCTGGACGACGTGCTCTACGCCGAGCTCAACGTGCGCAGCGCCGCCTCACGCCTCGCTTCGCTCCCCGAAGGCTTGGCGCGTGCCGCGCGCCGCTGGAACGCGCTCGACGCGGGCCTCTACGCGCACTTCAACGCCTCCTTCTGGGACCGCGTGGCGCGCGCTGGCCGTGAGTGCGTGCAGCACGAGGCGCGCCAACTGCGCGAGGCGCGGGAACGACTGCTGCGCCGCTGCTTCGGCCCACGCCCGCGCCTGCGCCCGGCCGCTGAGATCCGCAACAAGCAGCTGCAGCCCTGGCAGCCGCTGGGCAACGTGGGCATCGTGGGGTATGACCTGCCCAGCCGCTCGCCTTGGGGATCCCCTAGCAGAGACGAGTGCCTCAAGCTGGCCATGCCCGAGGTGCAGTACTCGAGCTATCTGTTGCACAAACAGAAGCGCCGCGCCGGGGCCTCAGCGGGCGACCACCCGCCGCCGCCCCCGCCGCCGCGCCCTATCCGCGCCCTGCCGCGGCCCCGGCCCTGGGTCAGGAGGGACTGATTTCCGTGTTCCACCACACGCACACATACATTGAAGAAACATGCGGCTCCGCCCCCAATCTGGCCGGGAGGAGGTGACCCCCCCTCCCCCACGGGGCTGAACTCCCCCCCCAGATACGCGGCTCCGCCCCCAATCTGGCCCGGAGGAGCGGCCCCTTCAGGTGTGTGGCTCCTCCCCCTGGCTGGTCCGGAGGAGCGGCCCTTCCTCCCCCGGGCTGTTCAGCCCCATCCCCGGAGCTGGCCTGTGGGGCGGGGGTGATGGCCGTCCTCCCCGCAGATCTGAGGCTCCTGCTCTGGCTAGTCCGCCCCCGCCCCACAGCTCCGGTTCGGAAGCCCTCTCTGGCACGCTGGGGAGGCTGCCTGCATCCGAACAGGCTCGTGTGAAGTCCTTCCTGTCTCGGGGGAGGGGCTGACTGGCTTCCCCCCTCCAGCTGGGAAGCCGCAATCCCCTCTTCTAAAGGGGGCGACCCTTGGGGCCGAGCCAGCGGAAGGAGTGAGCCTCAGGGCGCTCCTGGCTCCTGGAGAAAAGCCGAGGACGCTGCCGTCCAGGTGCGACCCCCCCTCCCCCCCAAGAGGAAACCCGTTTTATCTGGACTCCGGCTGAGATTCCCGCCCTTCCACTTCCACGCTCCATCCTGCGGCCCTCATTTAGTCATTTTCTCTCCGGAAGTGACCCCCCCCACATTCAGACCGGCTCCCGCTTTCCCTCCCAAGGAGCCCAGCACAGTTGGTCTTCCAGGCTCCGTCCCTTTCCCACAACTCCTGCGGCTCCCAACCAGGCACTGAATATGCGCTGCCTGTGGGGGTTGTTTTCCAATAAACTAGTCTTCTTTCCAGTCCAGTCAGGCTTCTCCCTGGGCCTGAAAGCCTGACACAGCTTCAGAGCAGGGATCAGCAATGGCGGGAATGGTGGGTCATAGGAGCCCTCCTGGGACAGGTGAGAAACTGAGTCCTGGAGAGATTTGGTGGCTTGCCCAGGGTTATAGAGCTAGCCATAAGAGTAGGAGGGGAGGGGGCAGCTAAATGGCTCAGTGGACTGAATGTCAGGCCTAGAGATGGGTGGTCCTGGGTTCCAATGTGACCTCAGATATTTCCCAGCTGTGTGACCCTGGACAAGTCACTTAACCCCCATGGCCTAGCCCTTACTGCTCTTCTGCCTTGGAACCAATGCACAGTATTGATTCTAAGCCAGAAGGTGAGGGTTTTTAAAAAAAAAAAAATATGTAGGGTAGGATGGAGGATTTGAAACCAGATCTTCCTAACTTGCTAACTTCCCAAGTGGGGGCACTGTAATTACTACTCCAGAGTTCCACGTAGAATCCTGCTGTCAGTCATTAGTTGAAACCTTTACCTAAGTGATAACCCCCCCCCCAAAAAAAAAAAAAAACAACCCACCATCCCCACCTAGCTTCTGCTTGAAAACCTCTGGGGAGAGGAAGCCCACTGCCTCCTGGGACAGCCTATTCCCTCTGGGGCAGTTCTACTAATTCCTTTGGTTTGACTTCTTAGGGAGGGAAAGGGGATGGTCATTCACTTTTGTTTTGTACATTTATTTCTTCAGCTTATATCAAGAAAATGCAGTGTTCCGAAGTCTCAGCAGTGCTTTGTTTAATTCTCTTTCCCTCTTAGCCCTGGGCCCAGCACAGACACTGGCTGAATGTTTTTGATTGTGCGGTGCGGTGCGGTGCTTCTGAAATCCCAAGTATCAGGGTTTGAACATTAGCTCTTAGTTTTGTGACCTTGAAGTTGTCCTTAGATGATAGAATCCAGCCTTAACCAGCTGTGTGACCTTGGGCTAGTCACTTCCTAGCTACTATTTGATTCCTCAAGTGTAAAATGGGAATAATACCTCCCAGGATTATTGCGAGGATCAAATGAGATATTTGTAAGCTTCTTCCCACAGATCCTGGCATACAGAAGGTGCTTTATAAATGCACGATACTCTTCTTAAAAGATGTGGGGTCTGGGCCAAAAGGAAAGTTCCTTCCAGCTTTAGATTTGGACTAGAACATCTCTAAAGGAGCATAGCAGAAGACTCCCGAGAGCGGGTCCTGGCTAAGGCTGTCCCGCTCTTCACAGTCCCATTTGAGGTTTTCTTGGCAAAGATACTGGTTTGCCATTTCCTTCTCCAGCTCATTTGACAGAGGAGGAAACTGAGGCAAACAGAGATAAGTGGCCTGCTCAGGGTCACCCAGCTGGTGAATGTCTGAGGTCAGATTTAAACTCAGGGCTTCCTGACCCTTCGGGCCCAGTGCTTTATCCACTGCAACACAGCCTACTGAATGGCTCTGGGATGGTACCAAGCCAAGTCCACTCTCTGTAAACAGTTTCCCCATCTGTGAAATAAAGATGATTGTAAAGGGACTTTCTCCCTCTGTGATTCCCCTTAAAACCCTCATCCTCGAGAGCCCTCCTGGTCAGGCCTCAGGAGAAGATAGTATTGATGCCGTCGTTGCTTCATTCCATCCGAGTTTGGGAACCAGCCGCTAAGGCTGTGTTTCGCCGTGTTCTCTTCAGTGGGGCAGACGATCCTGATTCTGGTAGCCCGACGGAACCATCCTTATTCCATCCCGCAGAGACCCTAAATACACGTGGGGGAGGTGGAAGGCAGGAAAGGTGGCATTGCCATTGGGAAGCCCCGGAGGAGCCGAGTGCCTTTAACCCCTTGCGATCCAAAGGCGAAGACTGTCCTAATCTTCATCTGGCAGTTGAGGAAACCCTGGTGGACCCATGTTACGTGACTTGCCTGGGCTCACACAACGAGAAAGCGTCCGAGGCCAAATGAGAACTGAGACCTTGCTTATATGCACTTCAAAATATGAAATGAGGGGACAGCTGGGTAGCTCAGTAGATGGAGAGCCAGGCCTAGAGACAGGAGGTCCTGGGTTCAAATCTGGCCTCAGACACTTCCCAGCTGGGTGACCCTGGGCAAGTCACTTGACCCCCCATTGCCCACCCTTACCACTCTTCCACCTAGGAGCCAATACACAGAAGTGAAGGGTTTAAGAGAAAAAAGAAATGTTTGGTCAGATAGTTCATTCCTGGGTTCCTCAGCCTCATGGGATGTCAGGAGTTGGAGGAGACCCTAGAAGTCACCTGGGCCAGCCTTTTGGGTGTAGTGATACATGGTAGGCCTAGAGGTTTGCGAAACGCCTTGCGTACGTCTGCTCTGCCCCAGAGCCCAGTGACAAGCACTAGGGGTTTTCTCCCCATTTTCCCAGCAGGACAATGAGTTCATCATCCAACAAGCACTTAAGATCCTGTTCTATGCACGACACTGTGCTTGGGCCTGGGCCTGTTAAATGAAACAGAAGCAGCCAGAGTCTGCCCTCTGCCAGATTCCATCCATTCAGTGGGGGAGACCCAATGGCATGCCAGCGTGCGGATGGATTCGAAAGGATTTGGAAAAGGTTTCCAGCAGGAGGCTGAATGGGAACTGAGCCTCCAAAGAACTGAAGGGCCGGGTGGAGGAAGGAGTGCGTTACGGAGTTGTGGGTCGGGGCACTGCCTGGGCAAAGGCCTTGCGGGTACCAGATGCAAAGAGCTTTCTGGGCACCAAAGAGAAGTCTGTTTTATGTGGAAAGCCGCAGGGGGGCCATTCAGGTTCTTAAGGAAAGGAGGGAGAGACTCCTTGTACTTTCCATCACACTCCTCTGCAGAGGGGGAAACAGAGGCCGAAAAAAGTCACCCAGCTATTAGCAAAGAGCCAAGCCAGGGATCGAACCCATGCCTTTCCACTCCCAATCCCACCATGCCCCACTGGGCCGGGGACAGTCAGCCTGGTCTACATGTGGATTGCTCTCTTCAGCCCGAGAACCGTGAGCACTGGTGACGTGATGACGCTCTGCAGTCATCCAAGAAACACGCAGGGATGTCACTCTCAGCTCCCACTTCCACGGTGTCCCACTGCCAAGCATTTCCTTTTTCTTTGTTCTCTTTTCTTTTCTTTCTTTTTTTCTTTTAACATTTTTAAACCCTTAACTTCTGTGTATTGGCTCCTAGATGGAAGAGTGGTAAGGGTGGGCTATGGGGGTCAAGTGACTTGTCCAGGGTCACACAGCTGGGAAGTGTCTGAGGCTGGATTTGAACCCAGGACCTCCCGTCTCTAGGCCTGACTCTCCATCCACTGAGCTACCCTGCTGCCCCCCCCCCCAGGCATTTTCTTCAAGAGGAATCCTAGGGACCTGTGATTTCTATGGGGTTCCCTGCATGAGGCACCCTAATGTGGATCTAGGGTCTGATGGAAAGACAGAGAGGGAAGGGACAAGCCTGGGCACCCCCACTCAGCAGGGAGGAAACAAATCTCCAGAAAAGGTTGCTTCTTATCCGAGGGCACAGACCGGTCAGCATCAGAGCTAGAATCAGAACCCCATAGTCTGAACTCGGGGCCGACTGCCCGTTTGCTTGTCATTCTGCTGTGGAATCACTTGGTGATATGGGGAAGGCCTTAGGAGCTTACGCAGCTGGGTGGTGCTGCAGTGGATAGATCTGAGTTCAAATCCGGCCTCAGACACTTCCCAGCTGTGTGACCCTGGGCAAGTCACTTGACCCCCATGGCCCACCCTCACCACTCTTCCACCAAGGAGCCAATACACAGAAGTGAAGGGTTTAAAAAAAAATTAAAAAAAACTTGGAGGATGGGCTGCCTCCTAAGGGGGGCACTGACTGCTTTTGGAGGCACGTTTTTGGCCTTCCTGGCCTGAGTCACGTGGGACAAGCCACTCCCAGTGGTCTTCACAAGCGCCTCAAAAGGCCCTTTGGTGTGGCAAGGTCTGGAGGGGGCCTGGAGGTGCTGCCTAACGCGAGAGCCAGCTTGGCGGTCTCCATCCCAGAGACGCCACTCTTCGGGCTATGATCCTTCCAAAGACTGACAGCAGAGGGCAGCAAAACGACGGGAGTCTAGGAGAGCCGAGCAACAGAGTGCCAGGAGGAAATCTGGGGCCAGGTAGGAAAGCCCAGGAGGTGGGGAATAGAGGATGGGTCTCCTGAAGCAGCCATCTAGACCTTGCCCTTAACTGACGCTGAGCCAATTGGACTCTGCAGCAGCTGGCCAGAGGCTACGTCCCTGCGACGCCAAGCCTTTTCCCAATAAGGGAAGTGTCCCGAGTGGCTTCAACCCCAAGGAGCAAGCTCTGTGAGTCTTAAACAAAGCATAGAGGTGGGAATGGCTAGGTGGCTCAGGTCCTGGGTTCAGATATGGCCTCAGACTCTAGCTGTGTGTTCCTGAGAGAGTCACTTAACCCCTATTGCCTAGCCCTACACCTTATCGTTCTTCCTTCCGCCTTGGAACCAAAACACAGTATTCTAAGATGGAGGGTAAGAGTTTAAAAAAAAAAAACCCAAACAAAAAATACAGATCCCTGGAGAGGTGGGCCCGGCAGAGGAGTCACTCTCGCCAACTGTCTTAGGCCTTAGACATACCATTCCTCACGACTTTACAATGTGCAGCAAAATCTGTCCCATGCCTTGAACGCCTGATCCTATCTGGGGCTTAAGAGCTCTTGTGGGGAAGAGAAGGGGGGACGGGACCATATTAAGCTTAATGAAAGGGAAGCTCTCAAATCTGAACCCCATTTACTTGGTGGAGGGAAAGGCGTCCAGGCACCCGCCACCATCACAGGTGGGTCACAGCAGCTGGAACGAGAGAAGCCTTTACTCGCATCACTTTCATTTGGTCCTTCCTTGCTGTAACCCGGGGCACATGCCGAAGCAAATTCTACTACCATTAGCTTTATGTAGTACCTACTGTGCGCCAGGCGTACTAAAGGGGTCCTTTTGTTTGTTTCACAAATATTATCTTATTCAATCCTGGTAACAACCCAAGGAGGCAGGGGCTATTGAAAAAATACATTTACTTACTTAAATTTTACATGTTTATTTATTTAAAATAGATTAATCCTCTCTCCCCTCCCCCCCCGTTACAGTTGAGGAAACTGAGGCAAACCAGGACCCACATAGCTAGTCCAAAGCTGGATTTGAATTCTGGGCCTTCCTGACCTAGTTGCTGCCTCTATGATTTCCCAAGGTTGTGCCAAGTCAATCTATACTGTCTAATATGACTTTCACAACAGCTCTAGAAGGAACTAGGACAAGTTTCAATATTTGGATTTTATAGATGAGGAAACCGAATTTCAGATAGCAGAAGGGATTATCCAAAATCATAAGATCTAACTGTCAGGAGCCAAATGCTATGCAGACGGAAGGATTCTGAGAATTCACTGTCTTAGGATGAGGGGGTGTCCTTGATACCCCTAGTTTGCAGGGTTAGGGTCCTTCTCTGATGCTATTGGCCAGTACCCCTACTCTTACACGTTCTCCCCAGTGTTAACTATCCACAATTAGCACCCTCGTTTCTTTTAAACAATTAACTTCGATGAGTCTTTATAAAGGGATATTTACTGCAAAGATAGAGCAAGAACAGAAATGGTAAATCATTTCCCCCTGCCACCTGGGGCCCAGTTCCTGGAGAGAGTAGGCTCACCCTTAAAGCATGTCTCCCATTAGGTCCACTTTCTAATTCTTCATAGCCGAGGGATGAGCTCCTTCTGGGTTGCCTTAGATCTTTGCTGGGCCCGACAGTTTGCTTAGAGCTTTGCTCTTCGCCTTCGTGTATTCTGACAAATCCCAGCATGGATTTGCCCACCTCCAGGACTTTGGCCTTTTGCTGTTTGGTCTTTACCCAGCTCACAAAGTTGTAGCCATCTCCAGTTGTGTAATTGGAAATTTTGTACCTTTGAACTACATTACCCAGGAGCCCACTGACTTCCTGTTGTTCCATGCTGACGTAGGCAGGAGATAAATTTGGTGGATTTCCGTGTCTAGCTCTCCTTCCTTCCTATGAGGGCAGCTGTGAATGCGGGACTTTTGAACAGGTAGAATAGCCACGGGTACATGTTTTTATTTTGTCCAATAAATACCTTTTTGTTCCTTTACTTCTAGTGATTATTAATAAATCTTATAAAAATATAATACTTAGAGCTATTATTATATATTCATTTTAATTTTTACACACTGTTTCTTCACCTAATGTGGGAAAAAGGCAAAGGGAAAAAGCAGAGGTCCATCTTCCTGGGCCACATGCCAGCCAGCCTGGAGGGGAGAGGATCTCAGGTCTCTTCCCCATCCAGAGGCTGACATCATGTTGTTCTTGGAAGGACATAGGCAGACAAAAAACAAAAGACTAGAAGGGAGCAGCTGGGTAGCTCAGTGGATGGAGAGCATGGCCTAAAGACAGGAGGTCCTAGGTTCAAATCCGACCTCAGACACTTCCCAGCTGTGTGACCCTGGGCAAGTCACTTGACCCCCATTGCCTACCCTTACCAATCTTCCACCTATAAGTTAATACACAGAAATTAAGGGTTTAAAATTAAAAAAAAAAAAGACTAGAGACCCCACTTTGGCCTTAAAAATTTTTTTCCATATTGACATGATTTTTAATAATTATTTTCTTTTTTCTTTTTTTAATAATTATTTTTTTTAACCTTTATTTTCTATTAGAATCAATACTAAGTATTGATTCCAAGGCAAAAGAGCAGTAAGGGCTAGCTAATTGGGGTTAAGTGACTTATCCAGAGTCACTCAGCTAAGAAGTGCCTGATGCTAGATTTGAACCCAGGACCTCTCACCTCTAGGTTTGACTTTTTACCCAATAAACCACCTAAACCGCCACTTAATAATCATTTTCTGACATTTTGTGATTCATGTTCTCTCTCTTTCCTTCCATCTATTCCCCCTCTCCCCAAGATGGCAGGTAATATGATATAGGTTATACATGTGTTATCCTACAATAGATATTTCCATGTTCATCGTGTTGTAAAAGACATATTGCTTCCACTAGAGAAAAATTCATGGAGGAAATAAAGTGAAAAATGTGCTTCAATTTGCATTCAGACTCCAGCTGTGCCTTCTATGGAAAGGAGAGCTTTTTTCTTCATGAGTCCCTTGGAATTATCCTGGATCCTTGCGTTGCTGATAATAGTTAATTATATATATATAAATATATATATATCATTCATAGCTTTCATCCTACATTATTGGTGTTACTGCGTATAGCGTTCTCCCGGGTCTACTCACTTCACTTTGCGTTACTTTGTTTCTTGGGGATCATCTCATTTGGCCTTTCTGCTGGCACAATAGTTTTCCAAGACAATCACAGCCCACAGCTTGTTCAACCACTCGCCGGTCAATGGGCGTCCCTTCGGGTTCCCAGTTCTTTGCCTCCACAAAAAGAGCTGCTATCCATATTTTAGTGCCGAGGTCCCCTCGGAGGTCTCCAGGCTCATTCGGGGGTCCAGGGCGCCTCGGTCTTGTGCCGCAAGCTTGCCATGCAGGCTGAGGGTCAGGTAGGGGTCTTCCATACATATCGGAAACTGGAGCCTCTTCAGAAACCACACATGGCTGGTCTCAAATGCCTAAAAGAAGTGTGTGTGTGTGTGTGTGTGTGTGTGTGTGTGTGTGTGTGTGTGTGTGTGTGTGTGTGTGTAGGGGGTATCCCCTATGCCTGTGTAGAGACCACGGTGCTATGTGTAATGAGTTATTTGTTAGTCTAATTAAGAATAGATTATAAGGGGGGACAGCTGGGTAGCTCAGTGGATGGAGAGTCAGGCCTAGAGACGGGAGGTCCTAGGTTCAAACCCGGCCTCAGCCACTTCCCAGCTGTGTGACCCTGGGCAGGTCACTTGACCCCCATTGCCCACCCTGACTACTCTTCCACCTATGAGACAATACACCGAAGTACAAGGGTTTAAAAAAAAAAAAAAAAGAATAGATTATAAGGGGCAGCTGGGTGGCTCAGTGGATTGAGAGCCGGGCCTAGAGACGGGAGGTCCTGGATTCAAATCCGGCCTCAGACACTTCCCAGCTGTGTGACCCTGGGCAAGTCACTTGACCCCCATTGCCTAGCCCTCACCACTCTGCTTTGGAACCCATATACGGTATTGATTCTAAGATGGAAAGTGAGGGGTTCAAAAAGAAACAAGAGGGGGCAGCTGGGTAGCTCAGTGGATGGAGAGCCGGGCCTAGAGACAGGAGGTCCTGGGTTCAAATCCTGCCTCAGACACTTCCCAGCTGGGTGACCCTGGACAAGTCACTTGACCCCCATGGCCCACCCTCACCACTCTTCCACCAGGAGCCAATACACAGAAGTTAAGGGTTTAAAAAAATGTAAAAAAGTAATAATAATAAACTGTAGCTAGATGTAGGGTTTATGAAGTGATTCGAGATTTCCTGAGGTTACTTTAAGATTGCCATGGAAATCTGAGTAGGTCGGAGGGAGAGAATTTCCAGAGGGCCTTAGGGAAGCCAGCTGGAAATAAGGACACCCTTCTGGGATAGAGACTCAGGTTGGTTGGTTGGTTTCCCTCGGATCATCCCTGAGGAATTTGGGAAAACATTGTGATTGACATTCGGGGGAGATTTGGAGCGAGTGTCTTGGTTGTTCCCTGTGACATCGCAGGGGAGCGGCAGGGCCAGAAGGCGGCAGAAGAGAACAACATCTTCGAACCTGTTCCTAGTTGAATTTCTGTGGCTGGAGAAATAGAAGAAATGACAACAATTTTTCGAAGAAATATATAAGAAAGGAAATACTTATACAATTAAATTAGATGCGTTTAGTAAGGTGGAATTAGGGTTACAGAAAGCTGGCAAGCGACAAGGAAGACGACGTCTCTCGCGAGACAGATCCGGGATCAGGGCTTACAGACAGATATTAGATTTGGGGTACGTCCGCCAATAAGCAATACTATTCCTACCTGTCGGTTTCTTTTCCTTTCCTTTAATCTCTAGTTTTTTTAGTTCAGTCTCCAGCAGATTTCCTTTAACTGCTAAGATCAGCCATTTTCCTCCAACTGCCAACAACTGAATTCCCTTAACCTAACAGCCTACCAATACCTGTCAACAGCTAGTGCTACCAACACCAATAAATAAGGGTTTCTATCCCCATTTCACGTGGCCCTCAGCTGACGTCACACGGCTGGCTCATGGCCATGCTCTCTCTCCCCACCGAGTTATGATGCAGAAACACGTCCCCGGCACGGCCCCCCTGAAGCATTCTGGTCCCTTCGGTTTTGTGCTTTTAAACCTCGCCTTCCATCTTGGAATCAATAGTAAGTATTTTTTTTTAACCCTTAACTTCTGTGTATTGGCTCCTGGTGGAAGAGGGGTCAGGGTGGGCCATGGGGGTCAAGTGACTTGCCCAGGGTCACCCAGCCAGGAAGGGTCTGAGGCCGTCAATAGTAAGTGTTGACATTTGGAGTTAAGTGACTTGTTCAGAGTCACATAGGTAGGTATGTGAAATGGAAGTTCAAGGGGATAGTGAAGTGCCAAGATGTACCCTGTTTAGCCATTTCTCAGAGAAACATCACTTAAGATGCACCGCTTAATTGGGAGAGAGAAATGTATGCCCAAAGATCTACAGAAAAATCCCTTCTTTATAAGAGAACCCGGATACAATCAAGCCCCTCTGAAGGGATTATAACATTTTTACAATGGTTGGAGACAGGTTTTCCTTTTGAATGAACAGAGTAAGGTAGGAGAACCTGAGAGGATTAATGCACAATGATTATTACTGTTTCCCTCAGACCAAAGGGGATTAAGAGGTAATGGGGTGGGGGCAGCTGGGTAGCTCAGTGGAGTCAGGAGGTCCTAGGTTCAAACCCGGCCTCAGCCACTTCCCAGCTGTGTGACCCTGGGCAAGTCACTTGACCCCCATTGCCCACCCTTACCAATCTTCCACCTATGAGACAATACACCGAAGTACAAGGGTTTAAAAAAAAA
>NC_058135.1:290141004-290167846 GCF_016433145.1 Gracilinanus agilis | reverse complement strand
CTTCTCTTCTCTTCTCTTCTCTTCTCTTCTCTTCTCTTCTCTTCTCTTCTCTTCTCTTCTCTTCTCTTCTCTTCTCTTCTCTTCTCTTCTCTTCTCTTCTCTTCCTTCCCACATCTTTGCTTCCCTGCCCCTTCCTCTAGATTTTGCCCCTTACTTTCCAGAGAAAATGGAGACCATGTCCTATAAGCTTCCTTTTCTCTCCTTCTTTATATCTTAAACCCCCTCGTCGCCATTTCCCACTATGTCCTCCTTTCCTATGTCAGAGAAGCAACCCTTTTCCTTGCCAAGGCCTGACTCCCTTGGTCTCATTCTCCCCCATCTCTTCTGGGAGGTGGCTCCCATGATGACCTTTTGGTTTCTTCTCTGTTGCTTACAGGCAAGACCAGCTCTCTCTCAGCCTTAGGAAACCTTCATCTGAGATTATATCGTTATGCTTCAATATCTCTTCTCCCTTTCACAAGTTATTAGAAAAAACTATTCCTCTCTCTTCTTCCTCCCACTCCTCAGCCCTCTTTGCAATCTGACTTCTGACCTCATCACTCAACTGACTGTGTTCCCTCCAGTTACCAGGGACTTCCCAATGGCCAGATCTGGCAGCCTTTTCTCAGCCTTGGTTTTGGTCCCTTGGTTTTTTGTTTTTTTTTAAACCACACTCAGGGGGCAGCTGGGTAGCTCATTGGATTGAGAGCCAGGCCTAGAGACGGGAGGTCCTGGGTTCAAATCTGGCCTCGGACACTTCCCAGCTGGGTGACCCTGGGCAAGTCACTTGACCCCTATTGCCCACCCTTACTACCCTTCCACCTAGGAGCCGATACACAGAAGTTGAGGGTTTAAAAAAAATTTTAAAATAAAAAAATAAAAACTACACTCGGCACAAGAAGAAGTCGTTTTTGGAGGGGCTAATTTCCACTGTTCAGAGCAATTTTTCTTAATTAATAAGCGTTTCTTTTTCCTCTCTACCATCTTGCCTTGTTTACAGCATCATCTTCCACACCCCTGAAATGACTGGATTTTTGTCCCAGCTAAGGAGAGACTTCTCCTTGCCCATCTGCCTGAAGTGACTAATCCCATGACTCATCCTTCTTCATTGAGAAATGATATTTGTTGCGGTTGTTGTTCAGGCACGTCCAACTCTTTGTGACCCCATTTGGGGTTTTCTCGTCAGAGATACTGGAGTGGTTTTCCATTTCCTTCTCCAGATTATTCTACAGGTAAGGAAACTGAGGCCAGCAGGGTGAAGTGATTTGCTCCGAGTCACACAGCTAGTAAGTTTCTGAGGCTAGACTCGAACTCGGGAAGGTGCGTCTCCCTGACTTCAGGCCTGGCATTCTGTCCACTGCGCCGTGGAGAAAAGACGCCGATCAGGGTCAAAAGGAAGAGATCTCTTGGCTTCCTCAGCGAGTGATGGTGGATAGCCTCTTGAGCTGTCTGCTGGAGAAAATTCCTCCTGGATACTCTCTCCTTACTGAGCCTTCACGACCCTGACTGGCTTTTTTCTGCTTGTCTGACGACTCCTTCTCAGGCTTCTCTACTGGAGAAGCGTCGGCGTCATTTCCCCTTACTGTGGGTGTCCCTGAAGCCTCTGCTCTAGGCTCCCCTTTTCTCTCTCCACTTTCTCTTGGTGACTTTGTCTGCTTAAGGATCATCGCTGTAGAGATAACCACTAGATGGCTCGATAGCCGGCTCTAGACTCTCTTCTGATCCGCCAGTCCGACGGTCATTTGAATGTTTCATAAGGGATGTCCTGTAGTCAGTTCAAACTCAACAGGTTTAAACAGAACTCTTTGTCTTTCCGTCCACTCCCAAACCCATCCCTCTTCTGACCTGCCCACTTTCTGTCTGGGTCACAAGCAAGTGACTACCTAGTTTCACAACCTGGATTTCTTAGCCTTCCTTAGCCAACCAGTTGACAGTGTTGTTGTTTTTAGCTCCCCAACATCTCCTGCCTTGAACTCTTTCTCTCAACTCACAAGGCCACATCCTTGGTTCAGGGTCTTCTCCCATTTCACCCGGACTAGCACCTCTTAATTGGCCATCTTGCTGCCACTCCTCTTCTTCCCACAATACCCCTGGGGTGCAGTGCTCTGAAAGGTGAATGTTCACCTCACCTTGTCCCAAATCAGGCCACCATAACAAGTTCGGGAAGCTCCAGAGCATGCCGTCCAGGCCCTTTTTCTCCCTGCCCTGTTCTGATTCGAGATTCCTTACATGCATTGCCTTACCCCAATGAAATATAAGCTCTTTGAAGGCAGACCCCGGTTTGCTTGCTCTTTTGAATTCCTGAGTGCTAATATGGCAAGACAACCTGAACAAGAGACAAGCAGCAGCAGAGGTCGGACAAGTCATACCGTCTACTACCATCTTGGCCACCATCATCCTCCCTCAGATCCTGACGGAGACAGCCCAAGAGCCTTGGGAGCCAAAGTACCCCCCAAACCACCAGGCCTGTTTACAACTCGCCTCCCACAGCCACCACTGAGGGGAAAAATTGTTAGGGACCAAGACTTTAAGATAAAATAGTCACTCTTCTAAGAATAGATATCATTCACTCTTCTAAGATAAGATATTGATCATAGGCCCAGCCATGTTTGGAGACAGTAAGACGCCACAGGAGATTTTCTATGCTCCCTTTCCGCGTTCCTTTCCCCTTAGTATCTGCCGACCCCCTTCTGCCCTCAACCTATATATTCTTGTCATAGATCTGCAATAAACGAGCCTTGCTTCCATCCAAACGACTCTGTGTCTTGCGCGCGAGGTCTCCCCTCATCTTCCCCTATGGGTTCTTAGGTTGCCGTTTCCCCGGACCCCTCGGTTGTGTCCGGCTGGACCTGGACAAAAAATCATGTTGGGGAGGGGGCCCACCTTCTTTGTCACCACCAGCGACAACTGCTAACCAACTGCTGCCAGCAGGCAGAGAGGCCCTGGAGCCCTGCGAAGGCAGTTCTTCCCAGACCCCAAGTCCTGCTCTCAGCCCTCACAGATATCGTCCAGAGAAGTGACTCCTATGGCCAAGAGGACAGCCAATCCCACCAGCTGTCAAACAGCTACCTACCAATTGCCAC
The DNA here is from genome assembly GCF_016433145.1 of Gracilinanus agilis. NCBI lineage: Eukaryota > Metazoa > Chordata > Mammalia > Didelphimorphia > Didelphidae > Gracilinanus > Gracilinanus agilis. The sequence goes on along the minus strand of NC_058135.1, from coordinate 290,164,784 downwards.
ACTCGGATCGGGCAAGCCAGACTAGTTGAGGCAGCAGCAAAGAACATCGTGAGTCAGGCAGGCCAAACCACCACCCTGACCTCCATGTCGTCTCAGACCCTGATGGAGACAGCCCAGGGCCTAAGCCCAAGAGACCCAAGAAGAGCCAAGCTTCTAGCCCGGGGCCCACATCCTGGGATCATCCTGGCAAGCACCATTTGGTGAGGGCAACCTGGACTTGCTTTGGCAGGAGCTACAACCACAGCAACTGGAGACCCAGAGAGGAAAGTTCTGGCACCAAAATCCTGGCCCTCTCTGATGGCTCACCATCAGGAGCCAATGGGATTTTATCTGTGGAAATAATATCAAAGAAGAGGCCTGACAATGTGTTGGGATTATGGGAGTTTTCCATCTGACTGGCAACTGAAACCTTCCCTAAAACCTCTGAGGGAATCCATCCTCCTTATTTCACAGATAAGGAAACGGAGATGGAGAGAGGAGTCCAGGGTCACCAAGGTGGTAAATGGCAAAGCAGATTCAAATCCTGGAATTCTGCTTATGCATGTCCCAGGTCACCGTGCTTCCTGGTGGTGTGTGTCCTACCAGTTGGGCTCCAGATCTGCATCTCTGATCCTCTAGGATGGAGCTCAATCACTGGAAATGGTTTGCCAAGTCGAGCAGCCATTGGCATGGGACAAAGGAACACGGCCATGAGAAAGGCGACTTTAGCTACTGTTACTTTAGTTTAGTTACTGTTTCTTTCATAGAACTCTTGAGGATTCAGTGTTGGATTTTTTTTCAGTGATTTGGGTCAAAGGTATGGAAGAGATCTTTACCAAATTTGCAGATGGCACAAAGTAGAAGGGACAGTTAATATTTTGGATGGCAGAGTTAAGATCTAAACCTCAGTGCATGAGGGCTTTGGTCTGAAACTAAAAAAGCAAAATAATGTAGAATTAATAAAGGGGAACTGGGCGACAAAGCCAATTAGTAGAGTACAAGCAGCAACTGTGAATTCTCCCAATATTCCCCTCCAAACAACTTTAAAATAAATCTTCAGGGGGGCAGCTGGGTAGCTCAGTGGAACGAGAGTCAGACCTAGAGACGGGAGGTCCTGGGTTCAAATCTGACCTCAGCCACTTCTCAGCTATGTGACCCTGGGCAAGTCACTTGACCCCCATTGCCCACCCTTATCACTCTCCTGCCTTGGATCCAATACACAGGATTGACTCCAAGACAGAAGGTGAGGGTTTAAAATAAATAAATAAATAAATCTTCAGATCAAATTTTGGAGCAGCAGAGTCAACGAAAGCCCAGTGAGATATTTTTCTTCTCTAATATAGCCTAAAGGATCCACCAGAGAGGTCTGTAAAGCAGAGCACCAGTAGTAGGATTTGGAGGTGGCTGCAATAGCACCAGTAGCAGCAGCTTAGGGAGCTCTCGGCCCTGGGACAGTGAAGAGGTTGAACAACTTGTCAGAAAGAGATTTCAGGGACCCTTTGCTGACACTAAGTACGACTGGAGCTCTATTGCCTATAAAAGTTCTGGGTTGCATTTCCAAGGTAAAGAGAAATGCTTATGTTGTGTCACAAAGGAGCAGAGGCACTGGTTGAAGTTCCCAGGTCAAGAGAAACACTAGAGTTTGTAGCTTCAGGAGAGTAGGGGTCCTGGTCACACAGTTCCAGGACCAAGAGTAATGCTAGTGCTTTGGGCTGAAAGAGAGCAGATGTTTCCTGGGTAAAGACCAGAGTGCAGACCAGGAGAAGCAGTGACTGCACCTTTCCCTGGATCACCCCATATTAAAAGCACTGAAAACTTGCAGATCCCCAGAACTAGCTTTGAAAGCAGCAGCAGGAAAAAAAACCCCAACGCTAAGACAGTGCCACCCCACCCCCGGGGAGTAGAACTGAACTTTCACATAAAGTTTAAAATCAAGAAATGGGCTGGGAAAAAAATGAGCAAACAAAAAAAAGAATGCTATTATAGTGGCAAGTAAGATCAAGACACAAACTCAGAAGATAACAATGTAAAAACAAAAAAAAATGCTCATTGGAACTAAGCTCTTCATGAACTCCTGGGAGAATTTTAAAAAAGAGATAGGAGTGGTAGAGAAAAAAAACGAGGAGAGAATTAACAGTTTGATGAAAAAAAAGTACAAAAAGCTACTGAAGAAAATAACATCTTAAAACTAGCCTAGTGAAAAAGAGACAGAACTCTTTAAAATTAGAATTGGGCAGATGGATGCTAATGGCTTCATTAGATATCAAGAATCAATGAAACTAAGTCAAAAGAATGGAAAAAGTTGAAGAAAGTATGAAATATCTCATTAGAAAAACAATTGACATGGAAAATAGATTCAGGAAAGATAATTTTAGAATTGTTGGATGACCTGAAAGCCATGATCAAGAAAAGAAGAGGCTAGACATCATATTTTAAGAAATTATAAAGGGAAACTTCCTGTTATCTTAGATCGAGAGGGTAAAGCAGAAATCAAAAGAATTCACCAATCACCTCCTGAAAGAGATCCTTAAATGAAAACTTCCAGGAATGCTATAGCCAAATTTCAGGGTTCCCATATCATGAAGAAAGTATTAAAAGCAGCCAGAAAGGAATAATTCAAATATCATGGAGCCACAGTCAGGATCACAAAAGATAGGGCAACTTTCACATGAAAGGAGTGGAGGACAAGGAATACAATATTCTGAAAAGCAAAGGAGCTCAGATTACAACCAGAAATAACCTATTCAGCAAAACTGAGTGTAGTCCTTCAAGAGAACCAATCAATACTTAATGAAATAGAGGACTTTCAAACATTCCTGATGAAAAGATGTGTAATCAGAATGTTGTACCCTAAAGACTCCATCTCCCAGAATTCTTTTTCTATTCCCAAAATTCCTTTTTCCTTCATCCCCATCTTACATGTTTATGTTGTATCTGATAGAGTTGTGTGTAACTCCACCCACTCTGCTCCCTTCTCCCATGTTTGTGGCTAGGAAAGCTGGCTTTACTAAGGCTTTTACTTTTGTTTTTTTATTCCTTTTACTTCAAGTTATTATTAATAAATCTTATAAAATATAATACTTGGAGTCATTGTATATTAATTTTTAAGCTTACAAAGAGCAGACTTGAATAGAAAATTTGACTTTAAAACACAATCCTCAAGAGAAGCATAAAAACTTGAAAGAGTAATAGTGAAGGATTCAATAGAGATAAACTTTACATTACTATATGGGAAGATGATACATGTCACTTCTAGGAACTTTATCAGTATTAGGGCAGTTAGAAGGAGTCTGCATAGAAAGAGGGTCTGGATAGGAGTCTATTATGTTGGGATGATCTCAAAAAAATGAGAGGATGAGGTTTTATAGTAGAGGGAAAAAGTTGTGTGATGGATAATGAAACAAGAAAAGTACAAACCCATTAGGGAGACATAAAAAGGAAAGGAAGGAAAGAAAGTTTAAGCAAGTAGAGATGAGAGAAGAATGGGTAGAAAGTTAAGGAAAGTTGGATTCATTGCACTAACACAATGCTATGATTAAAATTCTCTGAAGATCATATCTTAATCATATCTCAAAAATTGAACAGGTTGTGTCCAGCTCAGGCTAGACCTTGTGTATCCACCAACTCTCAGCCATCTCCTCTGTCTGAGATTCCAAGGCAAGAGGACCCTATTTCCTACCTTTATTCTGGTGTATGTTCCTTGTGAGGTTCCTTTCCTGAGCCCCTCTGATTTGGAAGAGTTGGACCTCAGTCCAGACAAGAAGAGGGTCTTCCAGACTCCAGGAGCCACCACACCACCTTTTTTTCTTTTTTCTTTTTTTTTTTAACCCTTAACTTCTGTGTGTTGGCTCCTAGGCAGAAGAGTGGTAAGGCTGGGCAATGGGGGTCAAGTGACTTGCCCAGGGTCACACAGCTGGGAAGTGTCTGAGCCCGGGTTTGAACCCAGGACCTCCCGTCTCTAGGCCTGACTCTCAATCCACTGAGCTACCCGGTTGCCCCCACACCATCTTTTGAATGGCAGCACAGCATGCCCCAAAGCACTGGGACAGCATCTCCTAGCACGGTAGAGAGGACTCTGCCCATTGCCTCAGAGAGATACGGTTCAGAGTTCAGAAATAAGATTTTTTTGGCTTCAAGATCAAAAGGGCTGCGTTGGAATGCCACAAAAAAAGAGTACCAGTAAATATTCAATTTCCACCACAATATGAATGAATGGTTTGAAAGTAAATGCTTTTAAAGTTTTGAATTTTAAAACTTTAAATTTAAATTTTAGAAAGTTTTAGTGAATTGACTGCTTGTTTCCCTTCCCCAGTCAATATTAAGATTACAAATGAAAATTTATAAGCCTTTGAAGGGTTAAATGGAACTTTAACAAATCCAAATTAACTAACTGATTGCTAGAGAAAATATTGTTTCTTTAGTTTGATTTCAATAGGTATTGAAGAGACCTCTTTAAAAATGAGTAGCTTTTCCTGACCAAGCTTCAAAGAAAGACCCCAGAGATGTTGCATGTAATCGTGAAATCCTTAACATAGCCCCTGGCTTGTGAAGAGGACGAGCACTGTAATACTCAGACCTAATAAGAATTCATTTGAGGGGGTAGCTGGGTAGCTCAGTGGATGGAGAGTCAGGCCTAGAGACGGGAGGTCCTGGGTTCAAATCCAGCCTCAGCCACTTCCCAGTTGTGTGACCCTGGACAAGTCACTTGACCCCCATTGCCTAAAAAACAAACAACAAAAAAAAACCACACCAGGAGTAAGATAAATGATTGTTCATGTAAATGATTGAAAAAACTATTGTACCAGAGGTACCTTTGGAATGATGATTTTGCTTTTTATCTGGCTGCTGTAAATTTGGGGAGAATTGTCATTTTTATTATATTGATTTGGCCTACCCATGAGCAATTAACATTTTCTCAATTGCTCAGCTCTGGTTTTATGTGAAAAGTGTTTCATAATTGTGTTCATAGAGTTCCTGGGTTTGTCTCGGCAGGTAGACTCCCAGGTATTTTATATTGTATAGAGATATTTAAAATGAGATTTCTCTTTCTCTCTGTTGTTGCTGGATTTTATTGTTAATATATAGAAATGTTGATGATTTACGTGGGGCTTTATTATGTATCCCGAAACTTTGATAAAGCCGTTGTTTCTTTTTTTTATAATATTTTTCCCAAGTTACTTGTAAAAATATTTTAGCATTCATTTTTTGAAAATTTGAGTTCTTAATTCTCTCCCTTCTTCCTATCCTTTCTCCTAAACTCACTCTCTTCTCTTCCTGCACCCTGAGATGGTAAGCAATCTGGTACACTTTTTATATGTGCAATCTTGAAAAACATTATTCCATCTTAATCATTTTACAAAAGAGATCATAGCCCCCTCTTAAAAAAAAAGAAAAAAGGGAAATTAGTCTGCTTTGGTATGCATTCAGACTCCATCAGTTCTTTCTCTTTGCCACCACAAAAAGAGCTGCTCTAAATATTTTGGAACATTTATGTTCTTTTCCTTTTTCTATGATCTCCTGGGGAAATGAAGCCAGCAAAGGCATTCATGGGTTTAAGGAGATACACAGTTTTATAACTCTTGGCATAATTCCAAATTGCTCTCCAAAATGGCAGATCAGTTCACAGTTCCACCAACGTGTCCCTAGTTTTCCACATCCCCTCCAACATTTGTCATTTTACCCTTTTGTCGTTTTAGCCAATCATCTGGTGGTTGTGAGACGATACATTCAAATTGTTTTGGTTTGCTATTCCTTATCTGTAGTGATCGAGAGCATTTTTACACGTACCCGTGTGTAGCTTTGATTTCTTCATCCAAAGATTGTCTCCTCGTATCTTTTGCCCATTTATCACTTGGGGGATGACTCTTATTCCCGTACATTTGACAAAATCTTTTCTATAGGTTAGATATGCGACCTCTATCCAAGAGACTGTCTATGAAAAAGTTTCCCCCAATTTTTTGCCTTCTTTCTTATCTTGGCAACATTTGTTTTATTTGTACAAAAACTTTTCAATTTCACGTACTCGAGATTAACCATTTTATGCTTCATGAGGCTCTCAATCTCTCGTTTACTCATAAATTCCTTTCCTATACATAAATCTAATAGATGTGTTTCCTGTTCTCATTTGCTTATGATATTTCCTTTTATGTCTATCTTATCTTAGTGGATAGTGTAAGATACTGGTCTATCCTAGTTTCTGCCAGATTACTTTCCAGTTGTCCCAGCAATTTTTACCAAATCAGGATTTCTTATCCCAAAAGCCTGGATCTATATCTTTTTGCCAAATACCACATTACTCTAATTTTTTATGACAGTTTGTGGTATATCTATTATATTCCACTGATTTGCCTTTCTTTTTCTTAGTACCAGGTAGTTTTGATAATTATTACTATATATAGTTAAATTAAAATTTGGTACTGCTAGATCTCCTTCCTTAATTTTTTTCACCAATTCATTTGTTATTCTTAATCTTTTGTTCTTTCAAATGAATTTTGTTATTTTTTCTAGCTTAATAAGATAATTTTTTGGTGATTTGATTGGGATGCATTGAACAAGATTAGTTTAGGTAGAATTATCATTTTAATTATATTGGCTCTGCCTATCCATAAAAAACTAATCTTTCTCCAATCATTTAGACCCACAAAAAGTGTTTCACAATTATACATTATATTTATTTTATTTTTTCAAACCCTTAACTTGTGTGCATTGGCTCCTAGGTGGAAGAGCGGCAAGGGTGGGCAATGGGGGTCAAGTGACTTGCCCAGGGTCACACAGCTGGGAAGTATCTGAGGTCGGATTTGAACCCAGGACCTCCTGTCTCTAGGTTTGACTCTCAATCCACAGAGCTACCCAGCTGCCTCCTCATAATTATATTCAAGTAGTTCCTGGTTCTGTTTTGGCAGGTATACACCCAGGTATTTCATATTTTTCCTGTGGTTATTTTAAACAGAGCATCTCTCTTTATTGCTTCATGTAGGACTGTGTTAGTAATATATAAAAATGCTGATGATTTATGTGTTTACTTTATATCCTGCTGCTTTACTAAAATTATTGATCATTTCAACTAAGTTTTTAGTTGACCCTCTAGGATTTTCCACATATACCAACATATCATCTGCAAAAGGACATAGTTTTATTACCTCTTTGCCCATTCTGATTTCTTCAATTTATTTTCCCTCTGTGTTTGCTATTGCTAATGTTTCTAATACTATGTTAAAGAGTATTGATGATAATGGGCATTCTTGTTTCACTCCTGATCTTACTGGGAAGGCTTCTAGCTTCTCCCCATTACAAATACTTGCTGATGATTTTGGATAGATGCTTTATATCATTTCAAGAAAAACTTCATTTATATCTGTGCTTTCTAAAAATAAGAATGTGTTGCTTTTTATCAAAGACTTTTTCTTCATCTATTGATATAATAATGACTTTTATTACTTTTGTTTTTAAGATGACAAATGATATTGATAGTTTTCCTCATATTAAACCATCCCTGCATTCCTGGTATCAATTCTGTCTGGTCATAACGTATAACCTTTGTGATATACTATAGTGGTCTCCTCGCTAATATTTTATTTAGGAATTTTACATCCATCTTCATGAATAAAATTGGTTTATAATTTTCTTTCTGTTTTTGCTCTTCCTGGTTATTTCTTTACTATTATTTATCTAATTTAAATTAAAATAAATTAAATATTAAAAATTTATCTAATATTGGATAAATCAATTTATCTAATATTGGATAAAATAAAAAATTAAAAAATTAAAAATTTATCTAATATTGGAATTAGTGGATCTTTAAATGTTTGGGAGAATTCACTTGTGAAATCCATCTGACCCTGATGCCTTTTTTTAGGAAGTTCATTTGTGGCATGTTCTATTTCTTTTTCTAAAGTAGCCTTGTTTAGATATTCTATTTCTTCCTCTGATAATCTAGTCTATATATCTTTAAGTATTCTTTAATTTCACTTATATTATTAAATTTGTTGGCATATACTTGAGCAAAACAACTCCTAATAATTGCTTTAATTTCATTGCCATTGGTGGCGCATTCACCCTTTTTATCTTTAATGCTAATGATTTGGTTTTTTTCTCTCTACAAAAATAATTTAACCAATAGTTTATTTTGTTGATTTTCCTCATAAAACCAACTACTAGATTTATTTATTAATCCAATGGTTTTCTTACATTAAATTTTATTGATCTCACCTTTAATTTTGGGGATTTCTAATTTGGTGTTTAGTTTGGGATTTTTTAATTGGCTCTTTTTCTATTTTTTAAAAATTGTAGGGGGCAGCTGGGTAGCTCAGTGGATTGAGGGTCAGGCCTAGAGATGGGAGGTCCTAGGTTCAAGTCCAACCTCAGACACTTCCCAGCTGTGTGACCCTGGGAAAGTCACTTGACCCCCATTGCCCACCCTTACCACTCTTCCACCTAGGAGCCAATACACAGAAGTTAAGGGTTTAAAAAATTGTATTCTCAATTCATTGTTCTCTCCTTTCTCTATTTGTATTAATATGAGCATTTAGAGATAAAAATTTTCCTTTAATTACTGCTTTTGCTGTATCCCACAGGTTTTGGTATGTTGTCTAATTATTATCATTCTCTCTAGTGAAATTATTGTTTCTATGACTTGTTCTTTAACCTACTTATTCTTTAAGATTAAGTTATTTAGCTTCCAATTAATTTTAATTTGTGTTTCCATGGTGCCTTATTATATATAATTTTTATTGCATTATGGTTTTTAAAGGATACATTTAATATTTCTGCTTTTAAATATAATATTTTTGTGCCATCATATATGGTTAGTATCATGTACCACTGAGAGGTAGTTATACCCCTTTCCATTTGTGTTCAGTTTTCTCCAGATATCTATCATATTTAACTCATCTAAGATTCTATTCATCTCCTTGACTTCTTTATTTTTTGGTTAGATTTATCTAGTTCTTGATCCAATCATTCTGAATGGATTCTATATGGAACTATGCTCAAAGGGCTATAAAACTGTGCATACACTTTGATCCTATAATACCATTCCTAGGTCTTTATCCCAAAGAGATATTTTTAAAAGTGTAAAGGACCTACTTGTACGAAAATCTTTATAGTAACTCTTTTTGTGGTGGCAAAGAATTGATAATTAGGAAGATGTTCATCAATTGGAGAATGGTTGAACAAATGTGGTATATGATGTTGATGGAATACTATTTCACCATAAGAAATGACAAAAAGGACAGTTTCAGAAAACCCTGGAAAGACTTATATGAACTGATGCAAAGTGAAGTAAGCAGAACCAAAAACATTCTAGCCCAGTAATGGCAAACCTTTTAGAGACTGTGTGCTGTGTCCCCTGCCCCCAGGAACTGTGAATTGTGCCCTGTTCCCCAGAAATGGAGTGCCACATGCCATAGATTTGCCATCATGGTTCTACACAGTAACAGTAATGTTGTACAATGATCAACTGTGAAGCACTTAGCTACTCTCAGCTATATGACGATCCAGGACAATTCTGAAGGACTTATGACAAGGAATGCTATCCACCTCCAGAGAAAGAACCACTGGACTTGAAATACAGATCATTCCTGTAGGATAGCCTGTAAAATCCTATAAAATAGATTTCTATACCCAACTACTTGTGTATATTCTTCCCTCACTGGACCATCCAATGAAATAAGATTCATGAACTTTTCTCCCACCTCCCCCATCTTCCCTGTCACTGTGAAAAGTTATTCTATTTCATTTTTTTCATTCTATTTTCCTCTTCCTCCTTCTCCCAATGCATTCCTCTAGAAAGAGGAGAATGAGAACATGCCTTAGTTTTTTTTTTTTGTTTTTTTTTTTAGATATTATCCCATCATATTCAACTCACTCCCTTGGCCCACTGTCTATGTATAGTCCTTCTAACTCTCCTAATAATGATCAAGTTCTTAGGCGTTACAAGAATCATCTTTCCATGTAGGCATGTACATAGTTTAACCTTATTGAATGACTTCTAATTTAACTTTTTTGTTTACCTTTGTATATTTGTCTTGGTTCTTATATTTGATTTGACTCTGGTCTTTCCATTAGGAATGTTTGAAAGTCCTCTATTTCATTGAATACCCTTTTTTTTTCCTCCAAAAGATTATGCTCAGTTTTGATAGGTAGGTGATTCTTCATTGAAATCCTGGCTCCTTTGCCCTCTGGAATACCATAATCTAAGTCCTCCAGTTCATTAATGTAGGAGCTACTAAATCTTGTGCTGTACTGTGGCTCTATGATATTGGAATTGTTTCTTTTTGCCTGCTTGTGATATTTTCTTCTTAACCTGGGAGTTCTGGAATTTGGCTAAAATATTCCCGAGTTATCCTTTTGAAATCTCTTTCAGGAGATGATTGGTGGATTCTATTTCTATTTTACCCTCTGATTCAAGGAAATCATGGAAATCATTTCCCGGTTTTCAAACAATCAACAATGACTTGCCTTAGGAATATCCTTTGACTTGCAGCATAATCATTTCTATATTTAAAGTATCTTCTTTTATTAAAAACACCACCAGGAATTTTAGAGCTAACAGGATTCCACTATTGAAAAAACCGTGTCTAATGGAGATTCATTTTCTGAAAGGCCGCGGGTGAAAACTTTTCTTTATTTTCTTTCAAATCACTCAGAGACTGAGTCCATATCTTCAGTTTTCCTGCCCAACTTATTATGTTTTTTTTTTAAACCCTTAACTTCTGTGTATTGACTTATAGGTGGAAGATGGTAAGGGTAGGCAATGGGGGTCAAGTGACTTGCCCAGGGTCACACAGCTGGGAAATGTCTGAGGCCAGATTTGAACCTAGGACCTCCTGTCTCTAGGCCTGGCTCTCACTCCACTGAGCTACCCAGCTGCCCCCCCAACTTATTATGGAGAAACATCTAGTTTGAATACTTTTCAATTGCTTGCTAACTTGTACCCAAACTTTTCTCTCTCGGTGAACGTTTGGGATGCCCCTCCAAACTGGGAGTGCCACTGTAGAGGCCAATAACAGGGCTTGCTTGTGCCTAGATTCCTTGTTTAAAATCTGAGAGCAACAGATAGGTTCATTAATCCCAAAGTGTCTTATTTATTATTCTGAAGAGAGAAAACTGAGCACAGTCCAGCATTTTCTTCTGATCTTTAAAGAATTCCCATTTCTACCTCACAATAAATTGACAAACCAAACAAATTCAGGCTCAGAGCCTGACTTACTACAACGACTTTGGCCTTATTCTACTGATCTAAAAGCAGGTATGGCTGCTCTTTCTGAGAGCTCAAGAGAATTCTTCTTGCTCAAGTAAATGAAAGAGGAAGGCCAGGAGGTTTATTCCAATTTCTCCTGCACTTTTCCCCTAAATTTTTCGCATCTTAACATTTCTCTCAATTTCTTTTTTACTGAATCTCTCTTGAATAGATGTTATGATGAGTAAAATGGTTCTTAACACTTTACAAGGTTTACTGGTAATCCCAAAATTCATTAAATATGATACAATTTGGAAATTTTCAGTAGAAAAATTACCCCCGTGTAGAGTTCAAATAAATTTAGTCTCTAATTCGTTTTCATATCTGCCTTTCATCTTGTAATTTCTAACATGGCCAATCCTGGAAAAGAGAGCGAGAGAAGAGGAGAGGAGAGGAGGAGGAGGAGGAGAGAGAGAGAGAGAGACAGAGACAGAGAGACAGAGACAGAGAGACAGAGACAGAGACAGAGACAGAGACAGAGAGAGACAGAGACAGAGACAGAGGGAGAGAGAGAGACAGAGACAGAGACAGAGAGAGAGACAGAGAGACAGAGGGAGAGAGAGAGAGAGAGAGACAGAGAGACAGAGAGACAGAGGGAGAGAGAGAGAGAGAGAGAGAGAGAGAGAGAGAGAGAGAGAGAGAGAGAGACAAAGACAGAGAGAGAGACAGAGAGAGAGAGAGAGAGACAGACAGAGAGACAGAGAGACAGAGAGAGACAGAGACAGAGACAGAGAGACACAGAGAGAGAGAGAGAGAGAGATTTGTCTTCTCTGAAGACCTTTGGAAAGTTTTCTTTTTATACTCACGTTCTACTGGTTGATCAGATCAGACCAAACAGCAAAGGTTGAATTATCAGGACATAAAACACAAGAGACACTTGGAAACACTTGCCAGCATGGATTAAGAGAGACCAAAGATAATACAGACAACACTCCCATTCCCCCTGCCTTACTCTCATGTGTCACTTCCTGTTTCAATCTTCCCAGCATCCCATTTTTGGTCTTACTCTTTTTCTTTCTGAAATCTGATTAAGGCATACCCATTTCCTAAGGTTCCATGGGGAGAAGGAGCAAAAAGAGAAGGCTCCCCTCAAAATGGGTAGTGGCTGAGATTGCCTGAGGTTTCTGCCTCAGTTTCCCCTTTTCTTCATTTGTTCCATTATACCGGGTGATTTCTGGGATAACAAGATCGAATCTTATGGGTATCAGAGTTCTGGGTGATAGGAAGTATAAATCTCCTTTGGGAAGAAGAACCACCTGCAGCCCAGCCAGTCCTTCTTCTTGGAAAGAGGTGAGAGCTCTTCCCACAGGGTAGAAGGAACAGGGCAAGGAGCAAAAGAAGAAGCTACAGTTAGAATGGGATAGTCAAAAGGGTGCCGGGAAGATCATCACTAAGAGATGCCCAACAAGACCAATCATTCATTTGAGAGTTTTCACTAGCCAGCCACAATTTCTCTAAAATACAGAAGCCCGAAGTCTCAGACTGTGGTCAGACTAGCTCCTCAGCTGAGGCTTGACTCCAGGAAGTCAGTTATTTCCCTGGGGGGTTCAGGGGTCCCGTGGGGAATGCTCCCTTATTGCCCTTCAAGGGACTTAAATGGGCAACATAATGCCAACTATCCCAAGTGGTCCTAGGCAGGATAAATTAGAGGAGCTTGCAACCAGGATCCTACAGTGGTAGGACTTGACTCAGAGGGTGCCCCCCCAAATCCAACCAATAGAGCTTGCTGCTAAGACTTGTTACCCATTACCTATAGCCAATCACCTACAGTGCTCAAGATTGGGAAAGCCTCCTTCTGAGGATGTATCCCTTAGGAATTCCCTTCCCAGAGTCCTCGTGGGTCAGTCATATGCCTTGATCTTTGCTCTTTATATGGATTCCTTGTACCTGACCTTGTAGGTAAGACTGCCCAGGCCTGCTGCTTGGCTCCTGAATCTCAGACAATGCAGGTATCCCTTATGGAGTTAGCAAAGAGACCCCGAGACCTGCCACAAGTATGTAGGAAAGCACCAAATGGTCATTTAAAAACGAAAAGCTGAGTAATATTTGATGAGTTAGAGGACTTTCCAGAATTTCTGATGAAAAGATCAAAGCTGAATAGATAATCTGACATTCGAACACAAAACTTAAGAGAATAGAAATGTGAACATGAAAGAGAAAGCATAAAAGATTCAAAGAAAATTAAACTGTTTATGTTACTAAGTAGGAAGATGATAAATGTAATTCCTAAGAATTTTATCATTATTGGGACAGTTAGAAAAAGTCTACATAAACAGAAGGCATGAATGGAGTTCATTATATTGGGAAGATCTTAAAAGAAATGAAGAGAGGAGAAAGAGAGTTACACTGGGAGAAGGGAAAAGGGAGCTGTAGAACAGCAACATTTTTTTCTCATGTAAAAAGCCTAAAAAGAAAGTTTTATAGTGGAAGGGGAGATGGGCATGGTGATGGGCAATGCTTGATCCTCACTCTCACTGGAATTGGTTCAAAGGGAGAAGAATATATGTACACTCCCAGTTGGGTATAGAAATCTTTCTTACACAATAAGGAAATAGAAAGAGAAAAAGATAAGTGATATAGGGCTGGGGGGGGGTAATAAAAGGGAGGGAGGGCAGATTAAGGCAGGCAGAGGTCAGAAGCAAAATAGCATTTTGAGGAAAAGAGAGGATAAAAAGAAGAAAATGGGGTGGAGGGGAAAACACAGTTAGTAATCCTAACTGTAAATGTGAATGGGATGAGCCCACCCATAAAATGGAGGCAAGTAGCAGTATGGATGAGAATCCAGAATCCAGGAATGTTTACAAGAGACATGCTTGAAACAGAAGGACGCCCAGAGGATTACAGAGCAGGGTTGGATATACTGGACATCAAACCTTATTATAAAGTAATCGTCAAAACAATCTGGTACTGCAGTAACAGCAATATTGTAGGGCGATCAGCTGTGGAAGACTTTGCTTCTCTCATCGAGACAACAATCTGGGACAATTCTGAGGGACTCGAGACAAAGAATCCTCTCCACCTCCGGAGAAAGAACTGTAGGAGCTGGAACACAGATCTAAGTATATGATTTTCCACTCTTATTTGGGTTTTTACTTGGGACCTTTGATATTATGTGAGTATTCTCTTACAACAGTGGACAATATAGAGATATATTTTGCAGGATAATACATATGTAACCCAGACCAAAATGCTTACCATCCCTGGGAGAGGGGAGGCAAAGGAGGGAGGGAGGCACTTTGGATCTTGTACTTCAGAAAACATATGTGGAGGGGGCAGCTGGGTAGTTCAGTGGACGGAGAGTCAGGCTAGAGACGGGAGGTCCTGGGTTCAAATCTGGTCTCAGACACTTCCCAGCTGTGTGACCCTGGGCAAGTCACTTGACCCCCATGGCCCACCCTTACAATTCTTCTACCTAGATGCCAATGCACAGAAGTTAAGGGTTTAAAAAAAAAGAAAGAAAATAAAGGGATGTCTCTCATTTGGGGAATGGCTGAACAAATTTTTTCTGTGAATTTCACCATTCAACATCCCCCATTGCCCTTCTTCCCATCACTGGAAGTTGTCAGCAGCCTGTAGATGAGAGTTGGCTAGAGATGGGAATAAGCTCTGGGAGGTCTTTGATGGCCCCTGAGATTCTGGGGTTCTGTGAAAGTCCTTGTGGAAGGGCCCAGCCCCTACATCACAGAAGGGTCTCCATGGAAACAACCAAGCCCCTCCATGGAATGTAGAGCCCATAAATCCCTTGGAGGAGCTGAAGTGAGGGGAAAAGAGGTGTCTGGGAGGGCAGGGAGGGCAAAGAGGACTTAGAGGGCCAGGTCTGGAGGGGCCCAAGTGAAACCCATGTCACTATTGTGTCTGATCCAGGGTTCCGGTCCAAGATGAATTACTTGACTCTTCCAGAGACCTCGTCGGATACTAAGGGTAGTTCCTCTGAGAAGCAACAAGTTAGAGCGTCCTCCTCTGTCCAGGGCAGATCTGCCTATGGCAAGCACCTCTCCGTGGGGACTCGGCTGTCTCGTACCTCCTATGGCACCAGCAGCCTTAAAAGTAAAAGCTCTAAAGGGAGTAAGGGGAGTGGCGGCTCCGTGGAAGCAGGCTGGGATCAAGACCATGAGAAGAAATCCAAACATAAAAGTAAGACAACCTCCTCACGGTTCCGAGACCCGACAAGTCCTGACCTAAAACCCTGGCGAGTACCTGGTTCCAGGCCAGTCCCTGCCCACTCCTCGGAGGCCTGCTGGGCCTCTGGCTGAGTCAGGGAACACGTGCCACGGTCCCTTGAGCGCCATCCCAGGCCATGCCATGTGGCCAAGGGCACAGCTGTGGCTAACCCCAGACACGGATCAGCCTTGGCCAGGCCTCTGGCTTCCTGCTTTCTGGCCTGAGGCCTCGGGCAACACTCAGCACAGCTGAAGCCTGGGGGGTCTCTGTTCCTGTTCCCTCAAAGAGGAGGGGAAGGGAGACCAGGCCAGCGAGGCAGACACCCCAAGGAGTCCCAGCCTCCCATTCTCTTACTCGCCCTCCTGGTAGCTCACTCATCTCCCCAGTCCGGCTCCTCCAAGCAGGCTGAGGGAGCCCCAGAGCAGAGGTTGTCGGCTTATCTTCTCTTCTGTCTGATTAAGGGGGGACCCGTCGAGCTGCCCCCCAGATTGCCAGCTGTGATTCTGAGAGGGGGAGAGAAGTGGGGGGCCTCCTGCTGCTGGGCCCCCATCCTGCTGTGACTTATCCTGCCTCTCTCACTGGGGCAGAGCCAGCCCCAACACTGGACATCCTACCTGGGGTGAGGGACGCTGGCACCATTCCTGCCCACCCCTGACCCAGGCTCTTTCCTAACTCCTTGTAGCCAAATTCCAGCGGGGTCAGAAGAAGCACATGACTAAAGGAGATTTAATGAAAAAATTCTGTACTGAAGTACGTAAAATTTGTGTCCGTATCCAAGATATGCTCTTAGTCCTCATCAAAAGCAATTCCTTTGAGTCCTTCATCTTCATCGTGGTCTGTCTTAACACTTTGTTGCTGGTGATCCAGACTTTTGCCGAGGTGGAGGTCTGGGGAGGTAAGAACCCCTGGGAAGGGGCTGCAGAACCCCAACAGCCCAGGGATGGCCGGGGGGCTGGGGGGGTGTCCTGGGCCCAGTAAGGTCAGAGCTGCTCCTGGAGGCCACTGGAGAGGACCAAGATTCTGCATGGAGGAAGAGAGCAGGGCCAGGCCCGGGGTGGGAGGGTCCTGCAGGCCCTCTGGGACAGGGCAGGGATGGCTTCTCTGAGCTCTCCAAGCTGCCAGGGAAGCCACAGTTCTCAGCGTGTCTCCCAGTGACTCTGGATCCAGCTGAGGAAAGAGAGGGAGAAATGGCCGCCTGACAAATGGGTCAGGAGATGAGAGTAAGGGGGGATTCCCAAGCCTGAACCCCTCTCTCTCCTCCTCACCTCTGCCTCCTGGCTTCCTTTAAGCCACAGCAGAAGTCCTGCTTAACTACCAAGAAGCCTCCTCTGATCACCCTCAAGGAGCATGTCTGCACTCTGAGCTTCTCCCCAACTTCTTCTGCCTCCATCTTGTCTCTGCAGAGTTGTCTGCATATTCTCTCCCTCCTTAGATTGGAAGCTCCTTGAAGGCAGAGATGGCTTTTTTCCTTTTTTAAATGTATCTTTTATCCACAGTGGGCAGCTTAGAGTGCTAGGCTTGAAGTCAGGAAAACACATTTTCCTGAGTTCAAATCTGGCCTCAGATACTTACTTACATAAGCTGTGTGACCCTGGGCAAGTCACTTAACCCTCTTGGCCTCAGCTCCTCAACTGTAAAATAAGCTGGAGAAGGAGAGGGCAAACCATTCCAGTATCTTTGCCAAGGAATCCCCAAATGGGATCAGGAAGAGTGGGACGAGACTGAAACGACTGAACAGCAAAAAATATCCTTGGTGCTTAGCATAGCACTGGACACACAGTAGGTGTCAAATTAATGCTTGGGACTGATGCTCTGCCTGAAATGACTCATAGGAATCCCAGAATTTGGGGGCAAGCTGGGAGCTTGGAGATCACTGACTCCAACCTCCTCCTTTTGCAGCCAGGGAAACTGAGAACTGCAGAGGTCAAGAGACTTTGCTGAATGGGTAGATGTCTAGAAGACTAGCTTTGAGTCCCACCTCGGGTACTGTGATGATGGTGGGCAAGTCACTTACCCTCTCTGAGCCAGTTTCCTCCTCTGTGAAAGGACAACAGTGACTGTAGGGATGCCACCAAGAAGATGAAGTCAGAGAGCAGATAGCAAGTTCTTTGCTGGTCCCTGTATCTAAGACCTCAGGAGGTTCAAAGCTTGGCCCAACCCACAAGACCCTCCCCCAGGGCAGAAACAACAGGATATGGGGCCCCTGGGTCAGCAGACCTCCTAGAACCTCGTTGTTCTGACACAGTAAGCTCTCCCCGACTTGTAACAGACTCAGCTTTTCCTCTACACAGTCAGGGTCAATTTAGGAATGCCAACCTCAGAGGCAGGTTGGTGGCGGCATTTAGCCAAGCTGTCTTATGCTCCCACATCTCAACCACTCTGACACCCTGATCATAGTAACATGGAAAAGATTTTAGGCATCGAAATGGATGGATAGGTGTATGCATGGATGGATGGATGGGTGGGTGGATAGATGAATGAATGGATGG
Organism: Gracilinanus agilis; assembly: GCF_016433145.1. Classification (NCBI taxonomy): domain Eukaryota; kingdom Metazoa; phylum Chordata; class Mammalia; order Didelphimorphia; family Didelphidae; genus Gracilinanus; species Gracilinanus agilis. The sequence continues at coordinate 290,146,916 of NC_058135.1, read as the reverse complement.
ATGGACAGATGGATGGGTGGATGCATGGATGAACCAATGGATGGGTGGATGGATGGATGGATGGATGGATGGATAGATATATGGATAGATGGATGCATGGATGGACCAATGGATGGGTGAATGAATGGATGGATACATAGATGGATGGATGAATGGATGGATGGATGGATGAATGGATGGATGAATGGATATATAGATGGATGGATGGATGGATGCATGGATGCCTAGATGCATGGATGGATGATGCATGGATGGATAGATATATAGATGGATGGATGCATGGATGGATAGATATATAGATGGATGAATGGATGGATGGAGGGATGGATGGATGGATAGACGGATGGATGGGTGAATGGATGGATGGATACATGGATGGATGGATGGATGGATGGATGGATGGATGGATGGATAGGTGGGAGGGTAGATGGATAGATGGATGGATGGATGGATGGATGGATGGATGGATGGATAGGTGGGTGGATGGATGGATGGACCAGTGGATGGATGGATACATGGATGGATGGATAGATGGATGGATGGATGGATGGATGGACAGAAGGATGGATGGATGGGTAGGGGGATGGATAGGTGGATGGATGGATGGATGGGTGGGTGGATGGGTGAATGCATGGATGGATGGATGGATGGATGGATGGATGGATGGATGGATACATAGATGGATACATAGATGGATGGACGGAAGGATGGATGGGTGAATGGATGGATGGATGTATGAATGGATGGATGGATATATAGATGGATGGATGAATGGATGGATGGATGGACAGATGGGTGGGTGAACCAATGGTTGGGTGAATGGATGGATGGATATATAGATGGAAGGATGGATGGATAGATGGATGGATGGATGGATGGATGGATGGATGAGTGGGTGGATGGATGGATGAACCAACTGATGGATGAATGGATGGGTGGGTGGATGGGTGAATGCATGGATGGATGGATGGATGGATGGGTGGGTGGGTGGGTGGATAGGTGGACAGATGGATTGATGGATAGATGGATGGATGGATGGATGCATGGATGGATGGATGGATGGATGGATGCATGGATGGATGGATGGATGAAGGGTGGATGCATGGATGGGATTCACAAATGCAAGTTTGATGGAGCAGAAGACTATGACCCTGGAATCTCTCTAGGATAAAAGGAGACTAGGGAAACTTGGGAGAAAAAGAGAGAAACTTCAGTCTACTGATGTCCTGAAGGAAGAGCATGTTGACCACTAAGTCATCCTACTGCATGTGCCATTTTGGATTTCATATCCAAGAGGGGGAAATAACTCTTAGAGGCAGCTTCTCCAGGAAAGACTATTCCTTTCGGTTCCTGAGAACACAAGGTTATTGGGAATCTTACCTGAGGGCAGAGGGGGGAAGAGTGCAGGCAGGTGGGGAGGGAGACTTCAGCAGTAAACTGGAGCCTATAGGGAAACTGTGGCATCTGGCCTTCCCACAGAATGGTACTTCACAGCTTTGGACTCCATCTTCCTCTGCATCTACTTTATGGAATCTTTTATAAAGATCCTGGTCCTGGGAACTGGATACTTTCATAGCTGGGACAACCTAGGTGGGTAGGGTTGGGGACTTGGCCTGGATGGGGAGGGGTGGGGTGACTGAGATTGGGAACAGGATGGGACCAAGTCAGAGAGGGACTGGGCATGGAGGAGTGGGAATGATGAATTGGCATGTCTTCCGGGCTTGGTCTTCCAGTTGGGGAAAGGGGATTGGAATGGAATGGGTGTTTTTCACCCCCAGGGTGGGAGCACCTTGTGGATATGGGCTCCAGACTTAGGGAAAGGAGGCTCTGCTGCTGTTACTCAGAAGCTATGTGGGTTCTGGAGGGTCCTGGGTTCAAAACTCAGCTTTGGTGCTTACTACTCATGTGACCTTGGCCTCATTTTTTGTCATCTTTAAGGAAGTAAGACTAGAGGCCCGTTGAAGCTCCTCCCAACTTTAGAGCTAGGTTTCTAGGGATGTTGGACATAGGGAGAACACAATCTTTGTTATAAAGATGCAAAGTGCACATGATATATAAATGGTGGTCATTATCATTATCCACCTTAGAGGGCTACTAGGAGGAAGGGGCTTTTCTGATAGAGACACAGTGGCTTAGTGGTGAGAATATGGAATCCCTAAGTAAGGAAGACCTGGGTTCAAATCCTTCCACTAGCAATGACTTGGCTATGAAACCCCAGGCAAGTCATTTCCCCACTACCCCTCAGTTTCCTCATGTGTAGAAGGGGCATAAGAATGGCTGCAGTCCCTCCCTCCCTCCCAGTCTGGATTTGAGAATCAAGGGAGAGAACTGGGGTGGGTGCTTGGCCAGCCTCAAAGAGGCAGAGAACTTGTGGTCAGCTCTGCTAAGTGGCTGGAACCTCTCAGGCTGGGCTCCTGAGATGGGCACTGTGGCCCCTGCCCCCCAGACTTTTTCATCATGATCATGGCCCTGTTGGACTTCGTGCTCAAGCAGATCTACTTCTCCTCTGCCCAGAAAATGACCCAAAGCAAAACTGTCTTCCGAGTTCTGAAGATCTTTAAAGGCCTTCGATCCCTGAGGGCCATCAGGGTGATGCGGAAACTCAAGTGAGGTCCAGCTGGGCCCTGGGCTGCTCACAGACCCAGGATGGGCCAGCATCTCCTGGGCAAGCAGGGAGGGACACACTGGGTAGCCTTGTGGAAAGAGTCCTGGCTTTGGAAACACAGACCTTGCTGCTAGGATATTTTCTGGGTGGAAGTAGACAAGTCCCTTACCCTCTCTGGAGGCCTCAGTTTCTTCCCCTGTAAAATGTGGGGTGGGGGAGGCATTGAGTGACAGTGGATAGAGTGCTCAACTTGGAGTCAGGAACACCTGGGTTCAGCTCCCATCTCAGGCACTTATTAGCTGGACCTTGGGCAAGTCATTTCCCTCTGGATTTCCATTTCCTAATCTAAGAAGGGAAGGGAATTTGATGACCCTTCATGTCTCTTCTAGATTCCAATCTCTGATTTTATTCCTGAATGACCTCCAAGTGCCTCTGTTTCTCCATCTGTCAAATGAAAGGGTTGGACAAGAAGATGTCTAGGCTGCTTCCCCACTCTCAGTCTAGGGTGCTATGAATTCCAGGTCATCAGGTCCTGTTCTGAGGTTCCTTCCAGCCTTCCCACTGGATTTCCTATTAGTTCTGATATTCTCTGTCCAGTGCTCTAAGGAGTCTTCCTGCTCTGACTTTCTGTTTGCCCTGAAGTCCTGACCAATCCTAAAAGTCGTTGAAGTCCAAGGTCCCAGCCAGAGGCTCATCAGGGGCCAGATTCCAGCTTCCTGATCCCCGGTCCTGCATGGTGTCCCAGCACTGGCTCCAAGGGCTGCTCCTTAGCTGCAGTCTTTTCCCTTAGAAAACTTGCCTGGTCCTTTGACCCTCTTGTCTGACTCTCCCTCTGCTTTCAGGTTCCTCACCAGCCTCAAGGGGGTGGCCGAGACTCTGGCCAGATCAGCATCATCCATCGCAGCCATCCTTGTCCTGATGTTCACCTGCCTTTGTATCTGGCCAAGAAGGGGATTGGAGGAGGCTGGGAATTGGGGGACTGGGGAGGAGCTAGACAGGCAGGGAGGAGGCTAGTAGGACTGGGATGGTGGGGACTGGGTTAAAGCTAGAGGCCCCTTGGGCAGCATTGCAAGGGTCCCTGGGGCCTCCTTAGCATCCCAGTCTTCTTCTCTGTGATGCTCCGAGCCCTGTTCCATGAGGAAGATCCGAAGCATTTTGGGAACATCTTTATCACCATCTTCACCCTCTTTACCATGCTCACCCTGGATGACTGGTCCATGACCTTCTTGGACAAACGAACAACAAGTAAAGAATCAACCTGAACCCTGGGAGGACCTGCATGGCTGGATGTTTTCTGTAGATTGGTCTTGGGAGCTTTGGATCAGAGCCATGAATAACTAGGGTGGACCAATGGGACTTTGGCCCAGAGTGCAAAATTCAGAGGGTGCTAATGCAAAACCCCAATAACATAGCATCTAATTGGGAAGAAAATTTAAGATAGGAAGCTCCAAGATGGGCATTTCTTCACGTCCCATTGTTTCCTCACCCCTTAGCTGTACCCCAGGCCTGGTTTGTGATTCTTGCTAAGAGTGCAAAGCTAGGGTTTTTTCTCCCCAGGTTCCTGGTATATCATTCCCATCCTCATGATCTACATTGTCATACAATACTTGATTTTCCTCAAGTGAGCATCCAAGCCCTCCCTCTCCCTCCCACCCTGAGGCACCCCAGCTCCCCTCTCTCCTCCCCTGTTTACCCTTGGGCTTCCCAAATCCTATTTTTCCTTTCCTCAAACCCAAGGTCCACAGGACCTGACACTCTCCTCAGAAAAGCCCCAGCTCATCCCTACTTTGCCCACAAACCCTTCAGGGGAGCCCCTGCCCCTTTCTGGGTCTGTTGCCCTCCCCTCCCAGGCCCTGACTCAGATCCCAGGGTCTCAGGCCCCACCCTCCATTGTCTTGTAGCCTAGTGATAGCAGTGCTGGTGGACAACTTCCAAATTGTCCTTCGTCACAACCAGGAAAAGGCAAAAGAGCAGGTACTTGGGATTGGTGGGGAAGGAGAAGGGAGAAAGGGTGTATCTACCTGCTAGGTGCTGTGCCCAGGGCGGGTGAGCCAGGTGGGACAGGAGCAGCTCCCTGCTTGCTTTCTTAGCCTGGGCTTCATCCTCCAGAAGGTCAGAAGGGTCTGGTTGTCTCTAGAAGGCCTTGAGCAGGCAGAGTGGACACACACGCGCACCCCAACATTCACTCTTACATTCCCCAAGAATGCCATCCGTCTCCCAGAGCTGTAGCTACCCAGAGGGCTTGTGCCAAAGCTGGGGGACACACGCGTCCCTCAGGAACCAGGGCCCCCATAGGATCTCCGAGTTCGAGAATCAAGGGCCAGGGAGCCTCTGGGCTTGAGGTCTGCCGCTCCCAGGTGGGGCTCACATAGCTAAACGTTTCTTTCTCCACGTGGGCATCTTCTCACCATTGGAGTGGGGCATGGTGGGTCTTGGGAAGCTGTGAAGCCTCTTGGCCTGCCCTTAACCACCACAACAGAGGGTCAGAGATGGGTGATAACTGCAACGTCCTGGCCCCTGTCTTCTGCCCGCACCCACCAATTAATTTACTTAATTAAATTAATAATAAATTTAATTACTTAATAATTAATTTATTTAATGAATTCACTTAACCCCAGTTGCCTACCCCTTAGCACTCTTCTGCCCTAGAATCAAGACAGAAAGTAAGAGTTTATCTCTTAAAACAAAAAGACCACATCTGGTCAGGGTGGGGATAGATGAGGCTGTCTCTTGGGGGTGTCCAGGGAGGAAAGAATTAACTTCTCTCTCCCGACTCACTTTCTAGAAAGTAGCCCGGATGCAGGAGAAGCTTCTGGACGAGTCTCTGACGCACCTTGATAAAGGTAGCCATGCCCCTGCCCGCCCCCCCCAGCTAATGGGCCACATTTTACCTTTCAGAGGGAGACACCTGAGAGGGTCTGGGCGTGCCTGGTCCGAGCTTTGTCCCCAGGCTGGAATCCCCTCCCCGAGCGCCCTGGCTGGCCTGGCTCCATCGCCCTCTGCTCAAATACCGCTCAGTGATGAGGAACTCCCTGCCATGCCTGCCCATCCTCCCACCTTCTCCTTTTTCTCTCTCCTCAGAGGTGGAAGAACAGAAGAGTGATATCTCTTTACAAATGGATATTATTGAGAAAAAATACGGACACTTTACTCCCTCGTAAGGGGCAGCCCCTGGCAGGGAGGGTGAGGGGGGGCCTGGAGACCCGGCGGGGAATCGGGGGGCGTCAGTGGAGCAGCGGGCCAGAAGAGAAAGGGGGGGGGAGGCCCCTGGAGAGAGGCCCCTGAGCCCTCCACAGTGGGGCCAGTG
>NC_058135.1:290095208-290136236 GCF_016433145.1 Gracilinanus agilis | reverse complement strand
GGGGGGCGACTCTCTGGATGAGGGGCTCCTGGTAGGTGCGGGGTGGCCGGAGCCCAGGCAGAGGTGGAGGGGTCATGCAGGGGGCCATGGAGAACCCCAGAAATGGGTGCGGGCCTCCCCCCGCTCCTCCTGAGATCATCTCCACCGTTTCCTTCTCAGACTGGAGAAGATATCTCGAAGTGAATAGAGAAGTCACCGAATACCTGGAAGAAACTAAGATCCTGGGCCAGAGGAGCCTCGGAAACAGACTTCAGGCCCAGGACTGCCTGAACCCCACATCCCAATAGAGTCCTGAAGTCTGTTTATATCCTCTTGTCTCCTTACTGGCTGGGAATCCAGTGGGGTTGGTGGGGAAGAGATGGGAGACGCCCCTGGACTCCAGCCCTCTCAGACTCATCTGCCCAGGGGCTTCCTTTGGCCCTGCTGAGGGGATCCAGCCTTGGCCTGTTTACCCGGCTGGGGACCCCCGATGGGATGGGGTGCCCTCCTTCTGGCAGAGCCTCCCTTTTCTGAGCCAAGACAGCAGAGGGCAAGAGATGAGAGCAGCTGGCAGAAGGGGGGAGAGGAGCGCCTAAAGAAGCTTCTGATTAAAAGTTAGAATTGCAGGCAGGTAAGTGACTCAGTAGATTGAAAGCCAGGCCTAGAGATGGGGGGGTCCTGGGTTCAAATCTGGCATCAGATACTTCTTAGATGTATGTCCCAAGCCCTTGCCACACTTCTCTCTTAGAACCAATACAAAGTATTGATTCTAAGACAGAAGGTGAGGGTTTTGTTTTCTTTAAGTTGGCATTTATTTATGCCTTGAAGGTTTAGACTGTATGACTATATGCCCAGATATGACTTTTCCCGTTTGAGCTTCACAACAACCCTGGGAGGTGGGTGCTACGAATACCCCCATTTTACACATGAGGAAACTGAGGCATGCAGGGATGAAGTGACTTGCCCAGTGTCCCACTGCTAGTAACGATCTGAGGACAGTTTTGAACTCGGGGCTTCCTGACTCCAGGTATAGTCCTCTACCCACTGAGCCACCAGCTGCCAATGAGCACCCTGAACTTCCAAGGTGAAATGGGCTCTTGCAGACAGGCGTGAGGGGGCTCTCTCTCTTCTAGGGGACCTTCGAGGGGAGGCTCAGGGATACTGGTCAGCTCCAGTCTGTGTAATGGGCAGCTTTGGGGCTAAACCTCCACCTCTGACTTTCCATCCCTGATTCCTCAAGTCAAAAGAGCTCCTCCAAGCACCCATCTGTTGGCACCTGGCGGGTGACTCCCATAAGGAATCAAACTCCTTTGGAGGGGGCCGAGGGGGGCCCGAGGCTCCTCTAGAGATGCTGGGCTGCTCTTCTATCACCAAGATGAAATGTGGGCCCCCTCGTCCCCCTCGGAGCCTCGGAAGCTGCCCGGGGTATTCAGTGGCCCTGAACAACGTACCTGGTAAAGTAGGTGTAGGGGACCACATATACTCTCACAGTGAGTAACTCTAATTCTCCCAGGCCTGGGGAGCTGGAGGGAACAAGGCCTCCCATCTTTGGAAGCCTGCTTACCACCATAATGCCCAGGGGTCAGGGGTTACTGGGTCAGGCAAGTGTTGGGACAAATTCCATTCTCCACTGGATGCCCAGAGAAGTCAGTGAGGAAAGCAACTGCGGCCTCCCTGATCTCCAGGGGCAGCCCTGAGCCAGTTGCTGCTAGTGTGAGGGCTCCTCCCATCGATATTTCCAACTTGGAGGCGCCCTGTGGCAGAAGTGGAGCCATATCCAGGGGTGATAAGGATGGCAAACTGGACCTCAGGTGGTCCCCTGGAATGGTGGGAAGGTAGAGAGGAGTCTAAAGAGGGTTCATGGGGGAAGCAGGTCAGGGATGCAATTGGTTGAGTGAGCATTGAATTTAGAAGCCAAAACCAAGATGCAGGGGCAAGAGAACCAAGCAGATATCTCAAAGAGATAAGGAAAAATACTCTTACAAAAATATTCCTAGCCACGATCTTTGTGGTAGCAAAAAATTAGAAAATGAGGAGGTTTCCATCAATTGGGGAATGGCTGAACAAACTGTGTTATCTGTTAGTGATGGAATGTGCTGAAAGGAATAATGAACTGGAGGAATTCCATGTGAACTGGAAAGACCTCCATGAATAGACGCAGAGCTAAATAAGCAGAGCCAGAAGAATATTGTACACAGAGACTGATACACTATAGCACAATAGAATGTAATAGACTTTGATGTAATAGACAATGATCCAGGACAATCCTGAGGGACTTATGAGAAAGAAGCTATCCACATCCAGAGAAAGAACCGTGGGAGCAGAAACGCAGAAGAAAAACATAGGATTGATCACATGGTTCAATGAGGATATGATTGAGGTTTTGGTGTTAAATGATCACTCTAGTGCAAATATGGATAATACAGAAATAGGTTTTGAACAATAATATATGTATAACCCAGTGGAATTGCTTATCAGCTCTGGGAGGGGGGAAGGAAGAGAAGAGGGAAAGAACATGAATCATAACCGTGGGAAAATATTCTAAATAAATAAGTTTAAAAAGAGAGAACCAAGCAGAGGTGTGTAAACACACAAGATTTGGAGGGAGGCAGACCATCTTGCCAACTATTCAGCACTGATTATGTCATTGTAGGGTAGGATACTCTTCAAAGAATACTGGGATGCCAAAGATAGGGGCCCATGCCTCGTTGGTTATTAATTTTATTAAGATTAATTAGGTTCATTGGGGGCATTGAGGGAGTTTATCTACAAGAGGCCAGTCCTAGGTGGCAGCAGGATGGATTTCCACACCAATCCCAGGCCAGGTCAGATATGGTATAGAAACAGAACAAAGAAAGCCTAGTGCCAGAAGTGGCCCAGGATCACATGTAAGTTTTCTCATGGGGTAGTTGTCAGCCTGACCTAAAACACTTGCTGGTTTTTCATTGATTAACTCACATTTATATACTTTTTTTTTAAACCCTTACCTTCCATCTTGAAGTCAATACTGTGTACTTAGTACCCATCCTAAGACAGAAGGTAAGGGCCATTTTTATTTATTTTTATTTTTTTAACCCTTCTGTGTATTGGCTCCAAGGCAGAAGAGTGTAAGGATGGGCAATGGGGGTCAAGTGACTTGCCCAGGGTCACCCAGCTGGGAAGTGTCTGAGGCCAGATTTTTTTGTTTGTTTGTTTTGTTTTGTTTTTAACCCTTAACTTTGGTGTATTGGCTCCTTGGTAGAAGGGTGGTAAGGGTGGGCAATGGGGGCAAGTGACTTGCCCAGGGACATACAGCTGGGAAGTGTCTGAGGCTGGATTTGAACCCAGGACCTCCCGTCTCTAGGCCTGACTCTCAATCCACTGAGCTACCCAGCTGCCCCCTGTAAGGGCTCTTTTTGTCAATTGGATACGTCACAATTTTCCAAATTAGTCAATATAAGGAGGATCAGATGCTATTAAGGATCTACTCATTTATGAAAACATAGATAACACCCTTTGCAGATAGAGGCTCTCCACCTCTAAGTTTAACAATTTCACAAATGAATTTACTTACAAGAGGCTGTCTTTACTATAATTTTAGCAAAAGGCCTGGCACGGCATGTGTAAAGACATTTAATTCCCAATTATATACCGAGAACAGCGCATATTCAATGGGATGCCTGTAGTAGAACATGTGAACGGTTCTTAGTCACCAAATGGAACAGATACTTCACAAACGTTATTCTCCAATAAGATGACTGATTGATTGTACTGAAATCGCATTCCCTGAAATGAAGCCAAGGACGTTTCTGCCTCTCGGAGCAGTAGGCTTGTGCCTTTCTTCCCCAAGCTTTGCCTTTGGCCAGTAACTCCCCCCCCCCCCCCCCCCGCATTCTGACAAGGGCTTAATCTTACCCTTGACCATGCAAGCATTTAGCAGACAGATGACAAGACCCTATGATGGCAAATCAGTACACATTTCCAGATTGAAAAGAGCAAGATCTTATATATTTGCATCATACTCATATATTTGACTGACCACTTGCTCGGATTATAAAAGGAAAAAGCCGGGGCATGATTATAACGGCAATAAAACTGGTGCTTCAGGTTCGAATCTAAGAGGAGGGAATAACTCCACACGTGTGTCAGGATGAAGCATCCTTAGCTCTGTGACATTTTAGGTGAGAGACTACTGACAACCAGTCGTGCAGTGAAGCTTCCACTTCCCAGTCAGGTGGGAAACATTCCTATTCAAAAGGAAGTAACAGGGGCAGCTGGGTAGCTCAGTGGATGGAGAGTCAGACCTAGGGACGGGAGGTCCTGGGTTCAAATCCAGCCTCAGACACTTCCCAGCTGTGTGACCCTGAGCAAGTCACTTGACCCCCATGGCCCACCCTTACCCCTCTTCCACCTAGGAGCCAATACAAAGAAGTTAAGGGTAAAATGAAAAAAAAAAAGGAAGTAACACAATGAGGAAACTGAGTCAAGAGGATGACCTTGGTGTAGCCAAAAAATTATTTGCCAAGGTAGACACCGTGCAAATAACATTTGAACCTGCTCTTGTGTTATTGGTAGATGAATAGTGTCAGGATCAGAACCAAACAGTTGCTGAGATCTTTTCCTAATTTGAGTGACTACTAACACTCTCAATTCCAAGTGACTAGTAAGTGATTTTGTTTGCTGGTTAGATAAGTAAATCCATTCAATAACGTGTTCACCCTGATGCAAGGCACCAATGGGAGTGTACCTTGTCTTTAAAATTGAGGTCACTAAAGGCAGAGAAGGATCCTTTCTAGATCATATTTTTTTAAACCCTTAACTTCTGTGTATTGGCTCCTTGGTGGAAGAGTGGTCAGGGTGGGCAATGGGGGTCAAGTGACTTGCCCAGGGTCACACAGCTGGGAAGTATTTGAGGCCAGACTTGAACCTTGGATGTCCCATCTCTGGGCCTGACTCTCAATCCATGGAGCTACCCAGCTGCCCCCTAGATCATTTATTTTTGAATAAAGTTGCTTCAGCTTTCTGCAATTCTTTCTCAGCTTCAGGTGAAAGCTCCCTAGGTGAGGAGAGGGAAGAAAAGTGGCAAATTTTCCAGTTTTCCTGTGGTTATTTTTTTTAAATACCTAAGTCAATATCACCTATCGATTTTTTTTTGTTTGTTTGTTTTTAAACCCTTGTACTTCGGTGCATTGTCTCATAGGTGGAAGATTGGCAAGGGTGGGCAATGGGGGTCAAGTGACTTGCCCAGGGTCACACAGCTGGGAAGTGGCTGAGGCCGGTCACCTATCAATTTTTGAAAATCATTCAGTTTTCAAGCAATCTCTACAAATCTATTTCTGTGGCCTAATGTCCTATTGATAAACAATTGTCCCTAAATATTTAAAAGTTGGATCAATCTGAATTTTCTCTGAAGAACTGGCCAATTTATGTTTTTCACACAATGGTAGTGAGTTTAAAATTTTTTCTTGACTGATTCCAGCACCTGTGGTACAAACTTTTGACACAAGGTGAAGGTGTTACGTATTCCTTGTGGCAGGATTAATTTATCAATTTGCTGGAGTATCTTTCCATTTACAGGCCATAGATTTACCCAAATAGGTTTAGAAGTAAGCCACGTGATTAGATCGGTGAATTTAGCATGAGATCTAATTAAAGGTGCTAAAAAGTGTTTGTGTGCCATATTACATGTAGTTAATGTTAAATTCATTTCAGATAAAGTATCTCTTCCCCAATGTAAGAAATAAAATGGATGTAAAAGGATAGATTTTAAAATATTATGGTTTTAAAAGATTTATTAGTAGCCATTAGAAAAATGAGGCCACGTGCCATATTAAGAATCAGTTTGAAAAAACTGTTCTCCATCACCATGCTGCTTCAGCTGGAAAAGAGAGAGTGCCAATCCTGGCACTTCCTTTTTATTCTTCTCTCTACCTGTTCACGTGATTACACAAGCCAGGAATCATGGGAAATATAGTTTGAAAGACCCCTAAACTTCCATAGGAAGTTTAGATCAGAGACCTGATAAGGATCAGAGATCTGATAAGGACTGCTTAGTTGATAAGGAAATACATGGGAGATGATCTTTTAGCTCATACTTCCAGCTCTGTCTCCAGGAGCATAGGGTTTATTATATATATATTTCAAGACTCAGTTCACACAAAAGAACCCCCCCGAAACATCGCAGATGTGCAGAAGTTACAAATTATGTCATATCAAAACACAAAAGGTCTCATTTGACTTCAGAATAGAACAAGGCCAAGGCTGAATTTTGACTGGGTTCTTATCAGAAAGCCAAGTTGGGGAATATTTTCTCAGGGTTGAAATGCCCCTTGTGAGGTTTTGGCCTTGGCTGTACCAGGCAGCTGCATTCCTGGCCAAAGGGGAAGAGTGTTAAACTGTTAAATGCAGGTTTGATAGGAACTTAAAACTTTTCAATAAGGCCACAATACTTTTCAACAAGAAATCACAAGAATCACAAAAGGGGTCAAAAGAGGAGTCTCAGATTTTTATCCTCTTTTTGGCTTCCCACAATCAGATTCTTATGTTCTAAAGTCTCTTTGTCTTGGCATGAAAAAGAGACAAGACATTAGCATGGTCTCAGCATGTCAGCAGGTCAACTCTTCCTCCTCAGATAGTCAGAGAAAGAGTATGAGGGAGTTGATCTGTTTATTAAGGATAGTTGTAAAAGGGTTTGAGGGTGGCAGGGTGTTAATAACCCAGTAAGTACATCAGTTTTAACATGTTAATGACAAAGCCAAAAGTGGATAATAACCCAACAGATTGCCAGGTATACTGGACAGAACCCTTCACCTTTCCAGGCCATTGGCACCAGGCCATTTCCAGGCCATTCCACTTAGGAATGCAAATGTAAGTCTTTGACATTACAAAGCACCTTTAGAACTTAGCAGATCATAGTAAAAAAGTAAAGGCTTGATTTCTAAGTTCCACAAAATTTAAGATCCAACCAATTTAAGGATTCAGAAATCAATCATGTAAAATATTAGAAATATATCCATAAGTCAGGTCCATGAACACTTTGCTCATAAGAGTCATCTTTTGAATATATCTTTAATATCTTCATGATTCATTTATAACTGAAACCCTGCACTGGAGAGTAATTTGGAATTATGTGCAAAGGGCTTTAAAAGATTGCCTACCCTTTGAGCCAACCATACTACTGCTGGGTTTCTACTCCAAAGAGATAAAAGAAAATACTTGTACAAAAATATTCATAGCCATGCTCTTTGTGGTGGCAAAAAATTGGAAAATGAGGGGATGTCCATCAATTGGGGAATGACTGGACACATTGTGGTATATGATGGGGATGGAATACTATTGTGCTAAAATTAATAATGAACTGGAGGAATTCCATGTGAACTGGAATGACCTCCAGGAATTGATGCAGAGTGAAATGAGCAGAACCAGAAGAACATTGTACACAGAGACTGATACAATGTAGCACAATGGAATGTAACTGACTTTGCTACTAGCAGCAATGCAGTGATCAGGACAATTCTGAGGGACTTAGAAAAAAGAATGTATCCACATCCAGAGGAAGAACTGTGGGAGCAAAAACACAGAAGAAAAACATAGGATCGATCACTTAATTCAATGGGGATATGATTGGGGTTTTGATGTTAAAAGATCACTATGAAAGGAGCAGAGCCAGAAGAACATTGTACACAGAGATGGATACACTGTGGTAAAATCAAATACAATGGACTTCTGTACTAGCAGCAATGCAGTGATCCAGGACAATTCTGAGGGACTTATGAGAAAGAAAACTAACCACATTCAGAGGAAGAACTGCAGGAGTGGAAACACAGAAGAAAAACAACTGCTTGAACACATGGGTTGATGCGGACATGATTTGGGAATTAAACTCTAAACAACCACCCTAGTACAACTATCAATATGGAAATAGGTCTTGATCCCAGTGGAAATGAGTGTTGGCTACTGGGGGTGGGGTTGGGGGGGAGCAAGTAAGAACATGAATCATGTAACCATGGAAAAAATTTTTCTAAAAAATAAAGTAAAAGTATTTTCTTAAAAAAAAATCACTCTACTGCAAATATTAACATGGAAATAAGTTTTGAATAATGATTCATGTATAACCCAGTGGAATTGCTCATCAGCTCCGGGAGAGGGGAGGGAGTGGAATCATGAATCAGGTATCCATGGAAAAAAATATTCTAAATAAAAAAATGAATAAAAGAAAAAAAAGAGCAAAATAGGGTGACTTAATCTTGGCAAAGAGAAAATCTAAGTCTCTATGTGACCTGAGGTTGCAAAATTCTTCTTAACATCTGTCACTTGAGTGACAGCATGAACCCTTTCAAATGAAATTAAGTTTTCTTTCAAGAAACCAAGGATTGTCTCATCAAATATCCTGTGTGTTTTCCATGTGAATGAAACTAAGGGAAAAATAAAGGGAATAAAGTGCTGTTAAAACAATAACAACAACAACATATCTCAAAACTTGCTAGCATTAATAAAAATATTCAAATGTTTTACCTTCAAATTTATTGTTCACATTTTTAATGTAAAAAGATTATAACACTCTGCCCTCTCTTTTCTCTTATCTTCTAATTAAACTTTCTATGTGTATATACATATAGATGGATATACATATCCATACAATGGACTTTAAGTCCCTTAATAAAAGAGAACACATCTTGTTTCATATTCTTATCCAACCCTTCTCTTACTTGCTTTTATCAATCATATCTCAAATAATTTTCAGTATTTTTTCCATTCTTTCTTCACTATTTGCCTTGAGTACAGAGGTATCAAAGGAAGGAGAGAGAGTCAGAGTCCATGTTTCTCTTTTCTCTATACTATCCTCTGAATCTTCCTTGTATCAGTCTTCCCAAGGGTCTCCAGCCTTTGCATCCGATTCCTATTCCTCCCACAACTGTCTCACTTTCCTTTCAGCTCCTACCTGGGCTTCAACAGTCCGACCCAAAGATCACGGCAGCTTATGTAACCTCTTTAAAAATGTGGATGCTGGGGGGCAGCTAGGGGGCTCAGTGGATAGAGAATCAGTCCTAGAGATGGGAGGTCCTGGGTTCAAATCTGACCTCAGACACTTCCTAGCTGTGTGACCCTGGGCAAGTCACTTAACTCCCATTGCCTACCCCTTATCACTCTCCTGCCTTGGAACCAATACATCATATCGATTCTAAGATAGAAGGTAAGGGTTTTAAAAAAGAAAATTTGGATATTCTCATTTAGAATATATAGGTTTAGTACTGATATCACTGCATTGTCTATGGTACTCCTGCTTTTTTACTTCAGCTAAAGCATAATAAATTCTGCCCCAGTCCCTTTCAGTATTCTTTGTGTATTCTTCATGCTTCATGTTTCTTATAAAGAACATATTGTAGAATGCTAATTTTTAATACACTCTGCTATATAATTCCATGCTATGTAATCCCCTACCCCATACTATTCCCCCCTGTTTATCCTTACCTCTCTCTCTCTCCTTCACTATGTCCCACCTCACAAGTGTTTTGCTTCCGACTGTAGCTTCACCCCAAAAGGCCAAATGGAAAAAGAGATACAAAAATCCACTGAAGAGAAGAATTTCTTAAATAACAGAACTGACTAAATGGAAAAGGAGGTACCAAAGCAAATGAAAGAAAACAATTCCTTAAAAATTAAGATTGGGCAAATGGACACTAAACTCAAAGTATTCAATGAGGTGAAACTGGTTATATTCCTACATAGGAGGAAGACATTTGTAACTCTTGAGAATTTTATCATTATTAGTTTATTTAGAAGGAATATACATATACAGATTTTTAGGAATAAGCCAAATTCTAGAATTCCTATGACTATGAGGACATGATATAAAAAAGTATGGGTGTGAAAAAGAGAATTGGAATGGTAAAAGAGGGAAAGAAAAGGTAGAATGGGACAAATTATCTCCCGTGAAGAGGGGAGAAAGAGCTATTACAATGGAGGAGAAGATGGGAGCAGTGATGCTTGAAACTTACTCTCATCAGAATGGACTGAAAGAGAGAATAACAGCCATACACATTTTGGTATAGAAATCTATCTTACCTTATGGGGAAATAGATGGAGAGAGGGATAAGGAAAGAGGGGGGAACTAATAGAAGAGAGAAAGAATTGGGGGAAGTTGTGGTCAGAAGCAAAACACTTATGATGAAGGACCAAATGAAAGGACAGAGAGGAAAATAAATAGGGAGAAAATAGGATAGAGAGGAATACGTAAAATGGAAGTGGATAGTAGAGTGGATCAAAAACCAGAATCCTACAATATATTTTTAAAAGAAACACATTTGAAGCAGAGAGATGCATAAAAAAATAAAGGTAAAGGGCCCAAGCAATATCTATCATGCTACAGTTGATGTAAAAAAAATAATCAAAAGAGGATAATAATCATGACCTCAGACAAAGCTAAAGCAAAAATAAATCTGATTAAGAGAGGAGGAAGGAAACTACATCTTGATAAAAATATAATAGAAAATGAAGTAAAATACTAAATATATACACACCAAATGGTATAGGATCCACATTTTTTAAAAGATATTTTATTTTCCCAAGTACATGTATTAACAACTTTCCATATAGTTTTCTGAAGTTATAAGATCCAAATTGCCTCCTTCCCTTCCTTACCTCCCCTTCCTGAAGATGGTAAACAATTTGATCTGGGATACACATATATTATCATGCAAAATATATTTCCATTTTGTTCATTGTTGTAAGAGAATACTTGTATAAAACCCAACCCTCCAAATTAAAACACAGATAAAGTATAAAATAGCATGCTTTGCTCTGCATTCCAATTCCAGTAGTTCTTTCTCTGGAGGTACGTAAAGAATGTTGAATAAAAAAGTCGTAAATTCTTCAGAATTGTCCTAGATTATTTTATTACTGAGACTAGTTAATTCTTTTAAAGTTACCATTATACAATATTGCTGTTATTATGCACAGTTTCTCCTCATTCTGCTTATTTCACTATGCATCAGTTCATGTAGGTCTTTCTAGTCTTCCTGTACTTACATCACAATAGTATTCCATCACCAACATATACCACAACTTGTTCAGCCAATCCCTGATTGATGGATATCCCCTCAGTTTCCAATTCTTTGCCACCACAAAAAGAGGTGTTTTAAATATTTTTGTACAAGTGGGTCCTTTTCCCTTTTGGGGGGGATCTCTTTGGTATTTGGACCAGTAGTGGTATTAAACTGGATCAAAGGGTACACATAGTTTTATAACCCTTTCAGCATAGTTTCAAATTGTCTTCCAGAATGGTTGGATCAATCCACAAATCCACCAACAATGTATCAGTGTCTCAGTTTTGCCACATCCCCTCCAATATTTATCAGTTTTCTTTACTATCAAATTGGCCAATCTGAAAAATGTGAGGTGATACCTCAGAGTTGTTTTAATTTGCATTTCTCTAATCAAGAGGGATTTAGAATATTTTTTCATATGATTATTGATAGCTTTGGTTTCTTCATCTGAACACTGCTTGTTTATATCCCTTGACCACTGGTCAATTGTGTTGTCTTATATTCTTATACATTTGACTTAGTTCTCTATATATTTGAGAAATGAGAACTTTACCAAAGAAATTTGTTATAAAAATTTTCCCCAGTTTGTTGTTTCCCTTCTAATCTTGGTTACCTTGCTTTTATTTGTACAAAATAAAGCAAAATTATTCATTTTACATCTTTTAATGTTCTCTGACTTGTTTGATCATAAATTCTTCTCTTTTCCATAGATCTGACAGGTAAACACTCCTATGTTCCCCTAATTTACTTATGGTATCACCTTTATATCTAAATCAGATCCCCATTTTGACCTAAGCTGGAATCTTTGAATTTATCAAACACTAGATTGCTGAGGTCATTTATCCCTGTATATTTTGTATCTAACTTGTTCCATTGATCCACCATTCTCTTTCTTAGCCAGTACCAGATTGTTATGATGATTTTTACTTTATAGTGTAGTTTGAGATCTGGTACTGCTAGGCCACTTTCCTTCACATTTTTTTCATTAATTATCTTGATATTCTTGATCTTTTGTTTTTCCAAATTAATTTTGTTATTTTTTTTCTAGCTCTATAAAATATTTTTGGTAGTTTGATTGGTATCACAAGATCCAAAATTTTAAAGGAAAAGTTACATGAGCTACAGGAGGAAATAGACAGTAAAGGGGCATTAGTAGGGGAACTCAACACTCCTCTCAAACATAGATAAATCTAAGCAAAAAATAAATAAGAAAAGTTAAGGAGGTTTATAGAAATAAAAAAAGTTAGATATGATAGACCTCTGGAGAAAACTGAGTGAGAAAAGAAAGGAATATACCTTTTCTCATTAGCACAAAGAATCTATGCAAAAACAGATCCTACATCAGAGCATAAAAACCTCACAACCAAATGCAGAAAAGCACAACTTTTAAATGCATTCATTTCACTCTGTAATACAATAAAATGTGTGTTCAATAAGAGAACATAGAAAGATAGATGAAAAATTCATTGGAAACAATCCTAAAAATGAGTGAATGGAAGAACAAATCATCAAAGCTATTAATAATGACAATGAGACAATATATCAAAATTTGTGGGATGCAGACAAAACAGTACTATAGGGAGAATTTATATCTCTCAATGCTTACATTAATAAAATGGAAAAAGAGTAAATCAATGACCTGGGCATGTGACTAAAAAAAGAACTAGAAAAAATTTTTTTTGAAAAATTTTTTCCATGGTTCCATGATTCATGTTCTTGCTCTCTCTTCCCCCCTTGCCCCCTGTAGCCAACACACACTTACACTAGTTTCTTCATGTGTCATTGATCAAGACCTATTTCCATATTATTGATAATTGTTCTAGGGTAGTCATTAAGAGTCTACATCCCAAATCGTGTCCACATCAACCTGTGTGTTCAAGCAGTTGTTTTTCTTCTGTGTTTCCACTCCTGTAGTTCTTCCTCTGAATGTGGGTACCGTTCTTTCCCGTAAATCCCTCAGAATTGTTCTGGGTCATTGCATTGCTGCTAGTACAGAAGTCCATTACATTCGATTTTACCACAGTGTATCAGTCTCTGTGTACAATGTTCTCCTGGTTCTGCTCCTTTCACTCTGCATCAATTCCTGGAGGTCATTCCAATTCACATGGAATTCCTCCAATTTATTATTCCTTTGAGAAAAAAATTGTTTTAATCCTCAATTAAAGACCAAATTGGAAGTTCTAAAATTCAAAGGAGAATTTACAGTAAGAAAACCACTGAACGAATAGATAAGATAAGGATCTAGTTTTGTGTAAAGTCCAATAAAATAGAGAGACTATTGGTTAATATGATTTTAAAAAAGGAGAAAAACCAAATTACTAGTATGAAAAATTAAAAAGGTGAATTCATCACTGTAGAGACCTGCTCCACATATATTTCTCCTGTGGGTTTGAATCACCTATGGAGGGAAGCTGAAGCCTGGAAAGTATTGGTTTAAGTTTACAGGCTAGAGAGAGTGAGCCATAGAAGAAGCAGAGAGAGAGAAAAGGAACACAGGGATAAAACTTTAGCACGGTCTCAGCATGTCAGCAGGTCAGCTCCTCCTCAGATGTTCAGAGAGAGAGAATATGAATGAGCTGAACTGATTTTATTGAGGATTGTAGGAAAAGGGATTGTGGGATGTCAATCAAACAGTCAACGCATTGGAAGTTTTAACATAGTAATGACAACCAAAAGGAACAGATGGCCACAATAGTATAGCCAGGTACTTAGGTGAGAAGCACATGTGAAATCCTCTCCTTTCCAGCACACTGGCACCAGCTTATACAAATGCAGGGGTCAGTCTTTGACACTACAAAGGACCTGTAGAACTTGTCTGCTAGCTTTCGGACTGCAGATAGCAGCAGAGGCTTGATTCTTAAGTTCCACCAAAGTTAAGACCTAACCAATTTAAAAATTCAGAAGCCAATCATGTGAAATATTGGAATATATCTATAACTCTGGTACATGAGCACTTTGCTCATTAGGGTCAGCTCTTGAATACATCTTTAATACTTTCATGATTTGTTATAACCAAAACCCTACAGAAGGAACTGTTAGAATCTGATTGTAGATCAAAGCATACCATCTAATGCTTTATTTCCATCATGACTTCATGAATAACTTTTTAATATTATGTGTTGGAAAATATATGGCAGAATGTTTAATTGTTTAGCTTGCCTGATTTTGACCTTGACTGTCTAGGAGCAGACTCATGGTCTGGCAACTTAATTTCTGCCTTTTTGTCTTGGAGAGAAACAGTTAACTCCTTAACTGCTGGTTTACTATATGGTACTTAGGCCTTTTATAGAACTTAAGGCTATCCTAAAAACTAAATTAATATGCTTTCAATAATAAAGAGGAGCCATCGGGAGAGGTCTGGCTTTTTATCTCACATATACCATCCATTGTCTGACCTGATCCTTTCAGATCAAAACGAGATAATGTGTGACCCTGTCAGCTACATTAACTTTGATATGATCCAGATAAAAATATCTATTAGAGACCCTGTTTCTCTCAATGGCTTCCAACAGACCATATAGATTCTTTTTTTTTTTCCTCTTGTCTACTTGGGAAATAAACCCAGCAATGGTATTCCTGTGTCCTAAGGATATACACAGTTTTGTAACTCTCTTGGTATAATTCCAAATTGCATTCCTACATGATTAGATTGGCCAGTCTGACAGGTTTTGATTTGCATTTCTCTAATCAGTAGTGATTTAGAACATTTTTCATATAATTATATATAGCTTTGTCTTCTTCAATTGAAAACTGTCTATTCATACCTATTGCCCATTTATCAATTGAGGGATGGCTCTTATTCCCAGAAATCTGGCAGAATCCTCTATATATTTTAGATATGAGACCTCTATCCAAGAGACTGTTTATGAAAAAAATTTCCCCATTTTTTCTGATTTCTTTCTACATTTGGCAACATTTGTTTTATTTGTACAAAAACTTTTCAATTTCATGTATTTAAAATTATCCATTTTATATCTCATAATGCTCTCTATCTCATTTATTTATAAATTGCTCTCTTATCCCTAAATTTGATAGATAATATGTTCCCTGTTCTCATTTGCTTATGATATCTCCTTTCATGTCTAGATTATGTATCCACTTGGATCTTGTCTTAATGATTGTTATAGGATATTGGTCTAGACCTAGTTTCTGCCAAACTATTTTCCTGTTGTCCCAGCAATGTTTACCACATAGCAATTTTTTTTAACCCTTACCTTTCCTCTTAGAATCAATACTGTGTATTGGTTCTAAAGCAGAAGAGTGGTAAAGGATAAGCAATGGGGGTTAAGTACCTTGCCCAGGGTCACATAGCTAGGAAGTGTGTGAGGCCAGATTTGAACCCAGGATCTCCCATCTCTAGGCCTGTTTCTCAATTTACTGAGCCACCCAGCTGCTGCCCCCCTACCCCACATAGCAATTTCTTATCCCAATAGTCTGGATCTATATTTTTGTCAAATATCACATAACTATAATCGTGTATGACTGTGTGTTGTATGTCTGTTTTGTTGCATTGACCTACCTTTCTATTTCTTAGCCAGTACCAGATAATTTTAATAATTATTGCTTCATAATACATTTTTAAATCTCTTACTGCTAGACCTCCTTCCTTTCCTTTTTTAAAAATAATTATTTTGCTCTTCTTGATCTTTTGTCCTTCTAAATGAATTTTGTTATTACTTTTTCTAACACAATAAGATAGTTTTTTGATAATTTGATTGGGATGAACTGAATAAGTAAATTAGTTAAGGTAGGATTGCCATTTTAATTGTATTGAATCTGCCCATCCATGAATAATTAATATTTCTCCAATTATTTAGATCTGACTCTTTTTGTGTTGAAAGTGTTTTATAATTATGTTTGTATAGCTCCTAGGTTTGTTTTGACAGGTATACCCCCAAGTGTTTTATTCTATCTCTGTTGTTGTTGTTTTTTTTAATAGAGCATCTCTTCTTGTAAGACTTTGTTAGTAATATATAAAAATGCTAATGACTTATGTGAGTTTACTTTATATCCTGCTACTTTACTAAAATTATTGATAGTTCCAATTAACTTTTTAATTGAATCTCTAGGATTTTCCCTGTATAACATCATATCATCTGTAAAAAGAGATAACTTTATTACCCATTTGCCCATTCTTATTTCTTCGTTTTCTTTTCCTTCTCTTATTTCTATTGCTAGCATTTCTAATACCATGCTAAATTATAATGGTGATAATGAGCATCCTTGTTTCACTCCTGATCTTATTGGAAAGGCTTCAAGCTTCTCCACATTATGGATAATACTTGCTGATGATTTCAGATAGATGCTTCTTGTCATTTTAAGAAAAACTCAGTTTACACTTCTGCTTTCCAATGCTTTTTATATTTTTAAATTAAGTTTCTTTAACTAATTAATTAATTAATTGGGAATATTTTTCCATGGTTATATGATTCATGTTCTTTACCTCCTCTCCTCCCACCTCCCTCCCATAGCCAAGGAGCAATTCCACTGGGTTTTACATGTGTCATTGATCAAGACCTATTTCCATATTATTAATATTCGCAATAGGGTGATCATCTAGAGTCTACATCCCCAATAATATCCCCATCAAACTATGTGATCAAGCAGTTGCTTTTCTTCTGTGTTTCTACTCCCACAGTTCTTTCTCTGGATGTGGACAGTGTTCTTTCTCCTAAGTCCCTCAGAATTGTCCTGGATCATTGCATTGCTACTAGAAGAGAAATCCATTATATTCAATTGTGTCACAGTGTATCTGTCTCTGTGTATAATATTTTCCTGGTTCTGCTCCTTTCACTCTACTTTAGTTCCTGTAGGTCTTTCCAGTTCACATGGAATTCCTCCAGTTCATTATTCCTTTTAGCGCAGTAGTATTCCATCAGCAACAATTACCACAATTTGTTCACCCATTTCCCAATCAAAGGGCATCCCTTCATTTTCCAATTTTTTGCCACCACAAAGAGAGAGACTATAAATATTTTTGTACAAGTCTTTTTCTTTATGATCTCTTTGGGGTATAAACTCAGCAGTGGTATGGTTGGATCAAAGGGCAAACATTCTTTTAAAGCTCTTTGGGCATAGTTCCAAATTGCCTTCCAGAATGGTTGGATCAATTCACAACTCCATGAGCAATGGAGTAATGTCCCAATTTTGCCATATCCCCTCTGACATTTATTATTTTCCTTTGCTGTCATGTTAGCCAATATGCTAGGAGTGAGGTGGTACCTCAGAGTTGTTTTGATTTGCATTTCTCTAACTATAAGAGATTTAAAACACTTCTTCATGTGCTTATTGATGGTTTTGATTTCTTCATCTGAAAATTGCCTATTCATGTCCCTTGTCCATTTATCAATTGGGGGAATGGCTTGATTTTTTTGTACTATTGTTTTAGCACCTTATAAATTTGAGTCATGAGACCTTTGTCAGAGGTTTTTGTTATAAACATTTTTTCCCAATTTGTTGCTTCTCTTCTAATTTTGGTTGCATTGGTTTTGTTTGTACAAAACCTTTTTAATTTAATGGAATCAAAATTATTCATGTGGTCTCTGCAGGCATCTTCATGATGCCTTCTCTAAAAAGTTCACTTTCTGGATTCAGAGAGGTATCAAGTTTCTTATCCTAAAATTACTCTCAAAAGAATTTAAACTTTTCATTATAGGATAATAATACATTACCCCTGAGGAGGATGGTGACAAACACAGAGATAACTCAGGGATGCATGGCTAAGTTATGGGGTATATGAATCAATTGGCAAAAGAAATAAAAAAACATCAAAAAATCCAAATAAAAGAGAAAAAATAACTTGTGGATGAAATATAAAATATCTAAATCTTATATCTAAAAAAACTAAGTAAAGGGAAAAAACCTATAACAGGTCCTTGAATCAGGGCCCAATCAAAGTGATTCATGTAATTATGCACTTACCCACCATTCAGTAGCCAAGACTACAGAAAGTTTGCCACACTATGAAAGACATAAAAGGGACTAGATTTTAGCAGCAAAAGGGAATTGGCATTTTCTGGCCTGATTTTACCTTATCTCTAAGGGGTACAGGAGCCAGGATGGCAGCCAAAGTTAGGTCCTTGGTAGAATGTGCTTCAGGGAAGACCTGCCTCTGACATATATCAAAACAGCTGCAACCTCGAACCCCAAACAAGTTCAAATCCTCTTGTCTTGGCTCAAAATTTCGTCAATCCCATTGATTTTGTCTCTTTGACCTTGTGTTCAATAGGCACTATGCAGGTTAGCTTTGTGCTTCTTTGGTG
Source organism: Gracilinanus agilis (assembly GCF_016433145.1). Lineage (NCBI taxonomy): Eukaryota > Metazoa > Chordata > Mammalia > Didelphimorphia > Didelphidae > Gracilinanus > Gracilinanus agilis. The sequence continues at coordinate 290,117,971 of NC_058135.1, read as the reverse complement.
CTGTGCAGTGGCTCTTTCTGTATTCCTTTCTCCTGTAATCAGACAGAATCATTACTCAAAGTCCCATAATTTTTTCAAAACAATCAATGGCAGTATTTCTATAGTCTAAAGCTTTTTGGATATGCATTGACATTAGAGTTAATGGACATTTTCAAACTTATCCTAATGCACAATTTAAAAAAAAACACACAACAAAACTTAATATTGTTAACATGTGCTTCAAGTTCAAAAAAGGAGAGAAAAAAATAAAAATCAAATACTGTATTGCACATACCAGGAACAAACCCACAATGATAAAAATATTTTTAAAATAAAAAATATATAGCTTACAAGCAGTGACACATTGCGTCAGCCAAGGAGTGGTAGAATAAAAAGGTTTCTCACCCAAAAATGAGATCCATTTCCTTTTTAACTTGGCCATGAACCCCTGTGTGAGTACAAATGATTTTCACAACGTAATAGTTTTATAATACAGTAATACAGTAGATAATACACATTCAAAGAAAGTACCAAAATTCACAATAGCCCAGTTAATGACAATAACAAACAAATCCACTATCACATAGGATTCACCTGAGTCTCTATAAAGCCACTCACTATGTGACATTTAAAAAAACTATGAACTCATGAATACTTATTAGAAGTTCTACAGCTGTAGCAAATCTTTCAAAGATTTTGGCAAAGATATTTTTAACAAAATCTATTACTGCCATTATTCCAAAATTTTGCAGAAGGACCTAGAAAAAACACAAACCTTTATACTGCTGATGTAAACCTTTTGGGTTTTCACCAAGAATCTAGATCATTCTGGTGGAGGTAGATTAAACCTAAGAGTTAAAATATGCAGAAGCTACTTAGGCTTCATGCTTTATATAAAACTTTTGTGGCAGGAACGTCTATTTTGTTCTCTACCTTTAATTCAAGATTCTTTTTTTTTTATTTTAAACCCTTAACTTCTGTGTATTGACTTATAGGTGGAAGATGGGTAATGGGGGTCAAGTGACTTGCCCACGGTCACACAGCTGGGAAGTATCTGAGGCCGGATTTGAACCTAGGACCTCCTGTTTCTAGGCCTGGCTCTCAATACACTGAGCTACCCAGCTGCCCTCAAGATTCTTTTTTAATATATATTTTTAAAATATCATTCAGAAGCTACTAGATATATAAAAATGATTTCTGAAGACCCCTTAAAATCAATTGAGACATTTAGCTAATTAAATTCTCCAAAGGTTGTATATAGGTTGTAACCAATGTTTGATGGAGTCCATTCATTATCTATGTGACAATTAACAAAGGCAAAAAGGAACCAAAGGCCATTTAGGCAACATGAGACCTCAGTGGATCTGATGACAAATCTGACTTACATAAGGAGTTATGGTTTTGCCAGGGGAAAAAAAGGTTTGTGCAAGGTGTTTACGACCTTTCACAATGATATGTTCTTCAGTACGATCATAGGGAAAAGGTACAAATAAAGATCATATAACAGAATATATCTAATAGGCAGAACACAGTAGTGTAAAATGATTCAGTGTAACAGAAAGATATTGATTAGATTAATATATGAACTTTAAAAAGTCCTTTTCTCCAATTCCAATAGACTTCTTCACTATTATAGAGGAGCAACAAAACTCAAAAAGTTAACATCAATAAACTTCCAGATCTCTTTAAGGTTCCTTCCCCTCCCCAGTATTATCATCCACTTGCATTTATCTTATCACACCTCTGGAGTTCCTCATACACGCACTGGGGAGAATCTCCATTCTGCATGTTGAGAGTATTTAAGATTTTCAAAACGTTGTCAAAATATTCCAGATTGGTCTGTAATTCAAGCAGCCTAGCTTGTTGCTGCATTTTCTTGAGGAAAAATAAATAAAACAGGAAATATCCAATGAAAATACAAACTGCCAGTAAAAGAATTAAACAGAGCCAATATGCACTTTTTAGCTTTACCAACTGAGACTCTTCTTTCAGAATTTCAAGCATGCTTTGTAATAGCATTATTCCTAAAAAAAAAAAAAAAAAAAAAAAAAAAAAAAAAAAAAAAGCTGAATGGATTTTATTTACAGGGAAAACAAAAAGATCCTGACTGGGAGGTAAAGAAATCTTTCAGGTATTTGCTAAGGGGCTTGTAAAAACTATTCTCTTGTGCCCTCTTAACTATTGTAAGGAAGATTAGTTAATTGATTAAGTATTAAGGTTGACCTAGCAGGAAGCCTGGAGCATTCTAGGATAGAATGAAGGAGGAGGAAGTGTGTGTGCCCTGAGAGAGGACTCCATTAATGGTGGGCAAACTGTTGCCAGCCCAGGGAGTCCCACCAATTTCTAGTGCTTTTTAAACCAGAATGAGTGTTGTATTTTATCAAAGGCTTTTTCTGCATCTATTGATATGATCATATGATTTTTATTACTATTGTTATTGATTTGATTAATGATGTTGATAGTTTTCCTCATATAAAACCATGCCTGTATTCCTGGTATCAATTCTGTTTGGTTACAGTTGGTATACTCTTTGTGATGTACTATTGGAGTTCTCCTTCCTAATATTTTATTTAGGATTTTTTAATCCATATTCATTAACAAAATTGGTCTATAATTTTATTTTTCCATTTTTGAGTTTCCTGGCTGCTTCATAAACTTGTTCTTTATTATTATTTCAAACATTATATTTAATTTGGGAATTAGTTGATCTTTAAATGTTTGGTAGAATTCACTTGTGAATCCATATGGTCCTGATGATTTTTTTTTTTTTTAGGAAATTCATTTTTGGCTTGTTCAACTTCTTTTTCTAAAGTAGGTTTATTTAGATATTCTACTTCCTCTACTGGCAGTCTAGGCCATTTATATATGTAAGTATTCTTCCATTTTCACTTACATTGTTAAATTTGTTGGCATATTAATTGAGCAAAATAACTCCCAATAATTGCTTTAATTTCATCTTCATTGGTGCTATATTCACCCTTTCTCATCTTTAGATGACTTTCTGATCCCTATACCTTCCTATATGAATTGATTTGATATAAGTACATTATAAAATGGGTTCACACACTTGGGATTACCATAGTAACTTACTTATGATTAATATGGTAACATACTTAAAATTACTCTAACAGTATACATTATTGAAATTATAACTCAGAAATTATATTCTTAATCTAGTTATATAAACAGATTTTTGTCTGGCACTATATCCTTACTGTAAATCACACAATTACAAGGTAGCAAACTAAAGGGATTCTTAAGCTAAAACAAATGAGGAGCTGCTTAACAAAATTACTTTTTTTAAAAAAAAATTTTTAAACCTTTAACTTCTGTGTATTGGTTCCTTGGTGGAAGAGTGGTAAGGGTGGACAATGGGGGTCAAGTGATTTGCCCAGGGTCACACAGCTGGGAAGTGTCTGAGGTCGGATTTGAATCTAGGACCTCCCGTCTCTAGGCCTGACTCTCCATCCACTGAGCTACCCAGCTGCCCCCCCCCAACACGGAGCTACCCAGCTGCCCCCAAGAAAATTACTTCTTACCCATGATAATACATATAAAAACATCAAATTACTTACCACCTCTGGGAGGGGACACAGAGTGACAGAGGAAAATAATATGGATCTTGGCATTTCTGAAAATGTATATTAAAAATTGTTATTATGAGTTGTTAAGTTTAAAATTCTCTTGAGACTGTATTTTAATTTAAAATAATTAAATAATTGAAAAAGCGAGTCAGACACATGTAAAACCCAGTGGAATTTCTCATTGGCTATGGGAGGGGGGTGGGAGAAGGGGAGGTAAGGAACATGAATCATGTAACCATGGAAAAATATTCTAAATTAATTAAATAAAAATTTTCAAAAAAAAAAAGAGTCAGAGAAAGTAAAAGCCTTTAGCTACATGTGACTGGCAGATCCCTTACCAATCTTCCTCTCAGCCCATGCATACCTTCTCACTCTCAATTCCTAGTAAAAAGCCTTTTCCTTCTTGCAACTCAAATTTATGCTCTTAGTGACTTACTTCCCTTTTCAAAGCCCCTCCAATTAGTGGACTCCAACTTCACTCTGGGTAAGAGGCAGGTCTTCTAAATGCCAGGGAGTCACAAATGTCTTCTAGATTCCAGGAGTCTCTAACCTGGTCTTTGAGATGACAGAGAGAATATATGCTCACACTTTTTCCTTTTCCCTTTAATATTTTAAAATCTTAAAAAAATTTTTTTGTTTTAATTTCAAAATATTTTTCTCTGGTTACATGAAGCATTTTCTCTCCCTCCCCTCTTCTCTCCCCCACCCCCTGCAGCTGACAAGCAATTTGTAGCAATCCAGGTATACATTAATTGTGATATTATTTTAAGAAGTATTCAAAAACTTAACTCTTATACTGCTAATGATTGATCCCTGCAATCTTGAGTCAAATTGAATGTTGACCTTGCCAAATCCCTAGCCCTTCCCTAAGGCTACACCCCAGAAGAGAGTCAGTTATCTCAGTCTCCTCACTTTTCCTTCAATGATCAATTAACATAGGTATCAAACATCAGTAGATGCCTTAGGCCATATCCACCCTGGATCCTGATCTTAGCTCTACTTATTGTTTCAGATTTTGGCAGTTTGCATTTTATGATGATTACCTCATAATGTTAATGTATCAGGCCACCAGCCTCTCCCCTTCCCCCTATACTGTTGTAACCCCAATAAAAGTGACAAGACATCAGTTGGCAAGAGAGCTCTCAACCATCAGAGCTCCTAACCATGAAGCTCTCAACCATCAGAGCTCCTAACCATGAAGCTCTTGACCATCAGAGCTTACTTGCTGTCTGTCTACCTTATGCCAAAACTTTCTGTGTCTGCGTGTCTTCATTCTCGCCTTATGTTCTCTTTCCATTAATCCTTAACCCGTAACCCATCTTCACTCAGTCCTTGGTTCCCCTTTCTGAGTGTCCAACCCACTAGGAATCTTCGTGAAGCTGCTGGACGGCTTCACAATTCCACTGGGTTATACATGTGTTATCACCTGATACCTATTTCCATATTATTCATTTTTGTAACAGAGTAAAAGAGTAACCAAAACCCCAGATCCTATACTCATACAAACAAGTGAAAACTCATATGTTTTTCTTCTTCATTTCTACTCCCACAGTTCTTTCTCTCAATGTAGATAGCATTCTTTCTCATACGTCCCTTTGGATTGTCCTGGATCATTGCATTGCTACTAGTAGCAAATTCAATTACACTTGATTGTCCCATAATGTTTCAATTTCCGTGTGCAGCATTCTCTTGGTTCTGCTCATTTCACTGAATCAGTTTATGGAGGCCTTTCCATTTTATATAGAAATCAAACAGTTAATTATTCCTTATAGCACAATAGTATTCCATCACCATCATATACTACAATTTGTGCAGCCATTCCCCAATCGAGGGACACCTCCTCTTTCCAATATTTTGCCACTACAAAGAGCAAGGCTATGAATATTTTTGTACAACCCTTTTAAATTATCTCTTTGGGTTATAAATATAGTAGTTTTACACTGCTATCTTAAGTAGTTTGTGGCCATATAAACAACAGACTTTATTAATTCATTCAAAGACTGGGTGAGTTGCAACTTAATTCAATTGGAGGATGAGTGTTGAACTTAATACAATTAAAGGTGATTTTGAATTTAATATTATCCTTTTTTAAATTCCAAAATTAATCTTAAGGTAGCCAAAGAAAAGGGTACAAGCTAATGTTAAATTTTCAAAATGAAACTGGGAGAATAAAATATCAAAAAAATTTATTTTTATTGAATGAAAGAAATTAAAGTCCTCTGCTATTATTTTTTGTTACTTTTTTCAACTGTATCTCATCTAGCTTTTCCTTTGAAAATGTGTATGTCATAGCATTTGGGGTATATAAGTTTGATATTGATAATGCTTCAATATTTATATACTTTTTTACATAATACAGTTTCTCTGTTTATCTATTTTGATTATATCTATTTTAGATTGAACTTTGCCAGAGATCATGATTGTTATCCTTGATGTTTTTTGTATCAGCTGAGGCATAGTATAACTTGTTTCAGCCCTTTATTTTTTATCCTATAGTCACTCATATAGTCTATTAGTCTCTCATGTTTAGGTGTTTCTTATAAACAGCATATTATCAGGGTTTGCTTTTTGAGTCAGTCTTCTACCAGTTTCCATTTTGTAAGTGAATTCAACCCATTCATATTCAAAGTTATAATTGTGCATTTCCCTTCATTCTGTTTTCCTTCACTATTGTCCTCTTCCTCACCTTTGACTATATCCCTCCTCAGATGACCAATTTCTTCTGTCCACTACCTCTCCAATTTCTGCCCCTTTTTAGAAGTCCTCCCTTATCCTCTTCCCTTTTCCACCTAGTTCTAAATCAACCCACTCTTAGATATTCTCTCCTTTGTCCCTTCCCCCTTACCTTTTACTTCTTATTCTATCCTTCCCTTATCCCCCACCTTGTCTTTTAGTTCTTAATAAATATTTCCTTCTAAAAATCCCTCACTTATCCTATCCTGAGAGAACCCCCTTATCAGCTCTCCTTACTTGCCTGTTTCTTGATATGTACTCCCTTCTAGAAATCCCTCCCTTTTTTGACTTTTCTTTTAAGCTATACTCCCCTTTCTTAATCTTAGTCCCTCCCTTATCCCATCCCCTCACCTTCCTGTTTTTCTCTACATTAAGAATACTTTTATCCTTCTAGTTGTATATGTGGCTCCCACTGTAATCCCACTCTGATAAGGATAGGGCTTTAGTACTACCAACCCTCCACCCTTTCCTCCCCTTCTCTGTGACAGTTCTTCCATTCAGGCCTCATTTATATGAAATAATTGTTCAATTTTATCATTTTTCTACTCTATTTTACTGCTATTTTTAGTTCATTCCATTATATTTGACTTGGCTTTAAGTTTTCTATGTTCTTTCAAACTACTCAAGTAATGATGTCATTCTTAAGAGTTAGAGATAACATTTTCCTATATAAGAAGTAATTAGACTTTGTCCAGTCCCATATAATTCTTTTTTATGTTTACCTTCTTATGATTCTTGTTCACATTTTCCACTTAGTTCTGTTTCCCCCCCAAGAATAGCAGAAACTCCTTTACTTCATTAAATATACACTTTTCCCCCTTGTATATTAATACTCGGCTTTGTTGAGTATGCTATTCTTGGTTGTAAACCTAGCTCCTTTGATCTTTGAAATATTGTTTTCCATGCCTTTCCTTCTTTTAATGCTGAAGCTACTAAGTTTTGTGTTATTCTAACTATAACTCCATTGTATTTAAATTGGGGTTTTTTTCTTGTTGCTTGTAGTATTTTCTCCTTAACCTGGAAGTTACAGAACTTAACAATGATGTTTCTGTGCATTTCATCTAGGGTTCTCTTTAAGGTGGTGATTGATGGGTTCTTTTGATTTCTATTTTACCCCTTAGTTCTGGAACTTTCATTAATAATTTCTTGGTGTATATATTGCCTAAACTCTTTTTTTGGTAGTCTGACAATTCTTACATTGTCTCTCTCTGATCTATTTTCCACATCAGTTGAATATGTAATAAGCTGTTTAATATTCTCTTCCATTTCATTCTTTTGGCTTTGCTTTGTCATTTCTTGTTATCTCAGAAAGTCATTAGCTTCTCCTTTTAAAAAATTTAATATAATTTTTTCTGCAACGATATGGAAAAATAGTTTCCAACATGTTAAAAATAGTTTTAAGGGGGCAGCTGGGTAGCTCAGTGGATTGACAGTTGGGCCTAGAAATGGGAGGCCCTGGGTTCAAATCCAGCCTCAGACACTTCCCAGCTGTGTGACCCTGGGCAAGTCACTTGACCCCCATTGCCCACCCTTACCACTCTTCCACCAAGGAGCCAATACACAGAAGGTAAGGGTTTAAAAAAAATGAAAAAAAAATAATTTTAAGTCTTGAATTCTCTCCCTTCCTCCTTTTCCCTATCCCCTCTAAGATGATAAGTAATTTCATATAGATTTTACATGTGCAATTGCATTTGTCCATATTAATCCTTTTGTGGAAGGAAACTAAAAAATTAATAAAAGAAAGTGAAAAGAGTTTCGTTTGTTCTAGAACTCCATCAATTCTTTCTCATAAACGAATGACATTTTTTTTCTTATGAGTCCTTTCAAATTGTTTTGAATCATTGTATTTCTGAGAATATCTATGTTTTTTATAGTTACTCATTGTACAGTATTCCTGTCTCTGTGTACAATGTTGTTCTGGCTTTCCTTATTTTGCTCTGTTTTAGTTCATGTAAGTCTTTCCAGTTTTTTTCTGGGTTCCTGCTGCTTGTCATTTCTTACAACACAATAGCATTCCATTAAAATCATATACAATAACTTACTTAGTCATTCCCTGATTGTTGGGTATCTCCTCACTTTCCAGTTCTTTGTTCCCACAAAAAAGAACCGATTTATTTTTTTTAAGTACATATAGATCCTTTCCCTTTTTTATTTTTTATCTCTTTGGGATACAAACCTAATAATATTATTGCTGGGTCAAAGGCTATGTACTGTTTTATACCCTTTTGGTCATAGGTTCAAATTGTTCTCCAGAGTGATTGAATCAATTCACAATACCCTCAGCAATTTTCCTTTTCTGTCATAATAGCCAAACTGATGGGCATGGGGTGGTACCTCAGAGTTGTTTTAATTTGCATTTCTCTAATTAATAGTGATTTAGAGAATTTTTTGCTTGATTATAGATAACTTTAATTCCTTTCTCTGAGAACTGTCTATTCATATCCTTCAACCATTTATCAGTTGGAAAATTATTTGTACTCATATAATTGACTTCTTTCTCTGTGTATTTGAGAAATGAGGTCTTTACTAGAGAGATTTGTTCTAAAAACTTTTGCACCATTATGATTATTGTGTATTCCTCTTGTTTAGTTTCTGATCAACACATCTCCCAATTTGCCCTCTTTTTTTATCAGACCCATCCTTTTTGTCTTATCTCCTTCCTTTCTTACTTTCCTTTAGAGTAATATAGATTTCTATACCCAACTGATTGTGTATGTTCTTTCCTCATTGAGCCAATGCCAATGAGAGCAAGGTTGATGAACTCCCTTCTCAATTCCCCTATCTTCCCCTCCACTGTCAAAACTCTTTCTCGTTAGATCATTTATTCCATTTAGTTTTCTTTTCCTCCTCCCAATACATTCCCGTTCTCATGTCTTAGTTTTATTTTTTTTGGCATTATCCCATCATATTCAATCCACACTTTTGTCCACTGTTTATAACTGCCCTAATAATGATCAAGTTCTTAGAAGTTATAAGGACTATCTTACCATGTAGACATGTATACAGTTTAACCTTATTGAATGGCTTTTGATTGCTCTTTTCTATTTAGCTTTTTATGTTTTTCTTGAGTCTTATAGTTGAGAGTCAAATTTTCCATTCACCTCTAGTCTTTTCATCAGGAATGTTTGAAAGTCCTCTATTTCAATGAATATCCATTTTTTTCTTTCAAAATATTATGCTAAGTTTTGCTAGACAAGTGATTCTTGAAGTCCTAGCTCCTTTGCCTTCTGCAATATTATATTCCAGGCCATGGGATCCTTTAATGTAGAAACTGTTCAATCTTGTGATATTCTGACTGTGGCTCCATGATATTTGAATTGTTTCTTTTTGTCTGTGATAATTTCTCCTCTACCTGGTACTTGTGGAATTTGGCTAAAATAAATATTCCTGGAGATTATCTTTTTTGGGATCTCTTTCACAAGCTGATCCATGCATTCTTTCTATTTCTATTTTATCCTCTGGTTCTAGAATATCAGAACATTTTTTCTGAGAATTTCTTGAAAGATTATGTCCAAGATTTCCCCCTCCCCAGCTTTCAGGTAGTCCAATAATTCTTAGATTATCTCTCCTTGATTTATTTTCCATGTCAACTGTTTTTCCAATGAGATATTTCACATTTTCTTCTTTTGATTTTGATTGTTTCTTGATTTCTCATGGAGTCATTAGCTTCTACTTGCCCAATTCTAATTTTTAAAACATGATTTTCTTGACTGATCTTTTGTACCTCTCTTTCCTTTTGGCCAATTCTACTTTTTAAAGAGCTCTTTTCCTCAGTGAACTTTGGTACCTCTTTTTCTATATGGCCAATTCTGCCTTTTAAAAGTTTTTCTCTTCAATACATTTTTGTGTATTTTTTTACATTTGGCCAGTTCTGCTTTTTAAAGGGTTCTCTTCATTGGATTTTTGAGTCTTTTTTGCCAATGGCTTATTCTGTTTCTTAAGGTATTAATTTCTTCAGTAATTTTTTGTATCTTCTTTACTAAGCTGCTGTTCTTTTTCCTGTTTTTTTTCTGTATGATTCTCATTTCTTTTCCCAATACTTTTCTATCTCTCTTATTTAATTAAAAAAAATTTAGCTCCTCTATTACTTCTTTATTTTTCTTGGAGGCTTCAGATGCAGCAGTGTAGATTTTTTTTGTCTTGATTCCCTGTCTCCAAAATAATTTTCTATATTGAGTTTCTTTTTTTGTTATTGTTGTTTGCTCATTTCCCATCCTTTTTCTTTCCTTTTAATTAAAAAAACCCTGCTAATAATGTAAGAAATAAATCTCTGGCCCTTCATTCAGACCTAAGAATCCACACTTTAATTGTGGAAATTCAAATTGGAGGTCTCACCTTGCCCAGACTGTGGCAAAGATTTCATTTAGATTTACAACAATCTATTTTGTAGGCAATTAGCTTAAGTGATTAATAAAATCAAATGTACAGAATATGTTACTAAAGTTTAGAAAATATTTGCTAAAAGAGTTAATAAACTCCAAGTAAAGGTTTAAGACTGGCAGCCTCTATTTGTTCTTGTCCTTTTGGTGATTTGGCACCAATTAAGGCATCTAATTTATACATCAGATAGATTTACAAAGATTAGGGCCTCTGTTAAATGTCTCAGTATTATTAGTAAATTATAAGTAAATAAGATTTAGACATACCAGAGAGGAAAGAAGACCCAGATAATCTTCAGGTAAACAGTAAACTGGCAAATTTGGCTGGAGCAGAACATTCAGTAGAAGAGGAGAGGAAAGATAGGATACAAGTCATATTTTGGAGGGCATTAAATGCTCAAACTAAGGAACTAGGGTCTTTTTCTGTAAGTGGTAGGGAGCCATTGTAACAGAGAAGTTGGCAGATTTACATGATCTTTGGGTATAAAAGATGTTGCTGCCTCTCTTCTCCTTTCTTTTTCATTACAATAATTTTCTTTGCTTTGCCCAGTTCCCCATATAAGTTCAGACTTGTCTGTCCCAGCATCTGGAACAAATATCCTAAAACAGGCCCTGAACTTAACAGCCACAAAAGTGTCCTTAAATAAAAATTTAAAGACAAATGCAGTTGGGTGTGGGGAGAAAAATATTGTGAGTTATTCAGACCTTGAAATATAAGGCCCTAAAAGGGGGAGGGAGAGAAAACCTGGAACCAGATATACTTTAAAGTCCTTTTCAGCTGTAAATGATTCTATGAGATTGCCTTCATGGTAACTGCTAAGAAAATGTAGTACCCTAAATCCTGCCATGCTATTGCCAGATTTGCCAACTAATGGAGAACATCTGCATGACTGTGAAAAAGTGGTTCAAGTCACAGAAAGGCCTCAAGAAAATTTATGACACATCTTTAAATAATGCTGATCTCATACTTTTCACTGATGGTTCATCTTTCATAAGGGATGGAATACAGTACACTGGTGCTGTGATGGTTACAGAGTTTGAAGTAATTTGGTCTGCCTCCCTACCAAATAACCTGAGAGCTCAAGTAGCAGAGTTAATTGACCTGAAGCAAGCTTGTCTTATAGCCAGAGATAGAAGTGTCACTATCTACACAGACTCTAAGTATGCATTGGCATATGTCATGCTGTAGGAAGTTTATGGTTGCAGAATGAATTTTTAACATCTTCAGGAAAAACTATAGTCGATGTGAAGATCATTAATGAACTGTTAGTTACTCTCCAGTTGCCTAAGAGGTTAGTTGTTGTTCACTGTCAGGCACACACTAGGGGTGCAGACTTTGTAGCAAGAGTAAGCCACAGAACAGACACATCAGCAAAATTGGCAGCAACATAAGGTCCTGTACTGGTTTTAAATCTCTCAGTAATAAATGAAACAGATTTGGCAAAATCTTATAATGAAAAGGAAGTGGAGACAAAATTTTAAAGCACAGTTGATAAATGCTGTATGGATAACATCTTGTGGAAAACCAATATTACCAAGAACTTTTTACAGCTAAATCTGTCAAGCTATACATAGGAAGGGTCATTTTGGCACACAAGGCATAGTAAACTCAATGAAGAAAATCATGGATAGCCCCTGGTATTATTAATATAGCTTCTAAGATCTGTTCATCTTTTCAAGTATACCAACAGTATAATCAGTCTGTTTTCAGGCAAAAAGCATTCAGAGAAAGGCCACTAGCATTTACTCCTTTTGAGCATTTGTAAATAGATTTTATAACAATGCCAAAAGCAGGAAACTACAGATATGGCTTAGTTATAGTGGATCAATTAACAAGATGACCAGAAGTTTTTCCATCCAATAAGAATACTGCAAATTTTGTGGTAAAAGTGCTAATAAAAGAAATAATACCCAGATTTGGCCTGCCATCAAGGATAGATTTTGACAGGAGGACACACTTTACTGACACAGTATTACAACAGAAATATGAGAACCTAGGAATAACACCAAAGTTTCATTTACCTTATCATCCACAGAGTTCTGGGCAAATGGAAAGGTTAAACAGAGAAATCAAATCTATAATAGGGAATCTTTGCACAGAAATGCATTTAAAATGGCCAGAAAATTTTACCTTTAGCCTAGTTTTACATAAGAACCAGACTCAGAGGTGACCTGCACATTTCACAGTATGAAATGCTATTTGGTCACCCTCCATTACAATCTAAAAGTTTCATCCTTGTGTATAATTCCATTTTAGCTGGAGACACCACAATAGCAGAGTACATAAGAGAGTTACAAAATAAGAATCAAAGAGCTGCAAGAATTGGGGACACTAGTGCAAGCAGGACCTATAGACTTTACACTGCATAACATAAATCCTAGTGAGACCATATATATTAAGAACTTTAATAGAGCAGGAGCTACAGAACTGGCCAGGGAAGGTCTGTATCAAGTATTATTAACAATACCTACTGCTATAAAGATAGCCGAAAAAGCTTCTTGGATCCACTGCACACATGTGAAGAAAGTGTCATCAGGAGAAGAAACTAACAACAGTTGAAGATTCTTCAGGTGAAACTGATAACCTAGAGTGAGAAGATGAAGATCAACACAATGATGGCAAGACTGCAAGGACAAAACAACCACACAATGACACTAGGATAAAGACAACTACTCAACAACAACAATGACAACACAATTGGACAAAGTATTACTACAGACACTATGTCAAGGACACAAAGGACAAATATTTCTACAAGAAGACTGAAGACTGAAGATTGAAGACTGCATTTCTAAACACACTAAATTGTGCATTTGAATGGAAAAGGTTTGATTCTTGTTACCATAGAAGTTTGTATGTGAAGATATAATTTAAGTATAAAGTTTAGGGTTTAAGAATTCTTATTAATATAATACACAGAATATTAAATAGGGATGTTAAAAGCTTCTAACTAGTTACTAAATATAATACTTAACACATAAAATCATAAAAGATAATTTAATTAAAATATAAAAGTAAATATCTAAATTCATAGGGATTTTATATCCTCCTTTAATAAGTTTTTTTCTACTCACCACAGAGGGGATTTTATATCTTCCTAGGAGGTAACTTCAAGGAGTTATTTTATCTACCTTGGGGGGGTATGTAAATATATATTTTGTATACTTTTTTATATATAATAGTTTTTTTACAAGGGTTTTAGTTTTTATAATGTTGTGAGTTTAATTTGAATTGTTTCTAGTTAGATTTTTCTGGAGTAGAATAGTTACAGTTTGATTTTCTTTTTATAGTGTAGTAAGATGAATTAGAATGTTTATCTTTAAGTAGAAATATCCTGTAAGAAAATAGTTAAAATTTGGTTTGTTTTTCCTTCCATAGTTTTTGTAAGGTGAATTTTAAAGTATTATCTTTAGATAGGATTTTGTTTTCTGTAATAGTATAAGGGTAATAGTGTGTTATTTTGTTATTGTAATTGTTTGCATTTGAATTTCTGTAACTAATGTGATTTGCAGATTTGCAAGAATATTCCTTATTTTCTCTCAGTCTGTTCTCTTTATCTCTTTCTGTCTCTAGCATAGTTTAGAATAGGCTAGTATTAGTGTTAGAATAAGAATAGTTAGTTGTTTGCTTCATTTGAGAAAGACATATATCTTTTCAATGAAGCATGGGGGGGATATAAGAGTTAATTAGTAAATTGCATTAATTAGAGAACAAGACTGTTTAAAAGTAAGATCTCTAGCCAAGAGATAGAGGTACAAAGCTTACCAGGGTCCTTTAACCAGCAAGAGAATTTTGAGTAGGTCAGAGAGATAGAATTTCCAGAACCCCTTAGGAGAGGCAATTAGAAAAAGCTGTACACTTTCTGGGACAGACACTCAGAGAGTGGTTGTATATGAAATAGAAATCTTGAAGCTTTGGACTCCATCTCCCAGAATTCTTTTTTCATTACCCAACATCCTTTTCCCTTTATTCCCAAGTTGCATGCTTGTGTTGTTTTTATATAGTTGTGGGTAACTCCACCTCTCTCTTTTCCCCACATATGCAGATGGGAAAAGCTGGCTTTTTACTCTAGCTTTTTATTTTAGTTATTATTAGTAAACTTTATAAAATATAATATATAGTTATTGTTTATTAATTTTAATTCTCACAATTGGGTGGTTCTTCCTCTGATTATTCTTGAGGAATTTGGGGGAGATTGATTTGGAAAAACACTGTGGTATTCGGAGGAGAGTTGGAGAGAGTGACTAAGCTGTTCCTTGTGACACTACAGGAGAGCAGCAGGGCCAGAAGGGGGCAGAAGAGAGCAACATCTTTGAACCTGTCAGTAGCAGAATCTCTGTGACTAGAGAGACAGAGGAGTTTTATTAAATCTTTGAAGAATAACACAAGGAAAATAATTTACTTATAAATTTAAATTAGTTTAATCTAGTAAGATAGAAATTAATTATAGATAGGAAGTCAGGTTAGATCTGATTTCATCAGATAAGAAGAATTTTCTTGTGGAAAAGATTGGGATTTGGATTTATAGATAGATAATTTAGAATTAGGGTACTATAAGGATTAAATTTAATGTTTGAATAATTTTATGAAATTATGTGATTGCCAATATTTTTCATATCTTGAATCAGAAAATTATTTACAAATATTTACAAAATGGAGAGTGTGAAGAATTTTTTTTAGATTTAATCAACAGAAGCGTATACACCCCACTTACATTATATCAATTCACAACTCCACCAGCAGTGCATTAATGTTCCAATTTTGCCACATCCCCTCCAACATTCACCACTTTCAATATAACACTTTGCTGTCATGTCAGCTAATCTGCTAGGTGTGAGGTGGTACCTCAAAGTTGTTTTGATTTCCATTTCTCTAATTATAAGAGATTTTGAACACATTTTCATGTGTTTGTTGATATTCTTTATTTCTTAATCTGAAAATTGCCTATTCATGTCCCTCGCCCATTTATTTGATTTTTTGTACAATTGATTTAGCTCCTTATAAATTTGAGTAATTAGACCTTTGTCTGAGTTTTTTGTTACAAAGATTTTTTCCCAAAGGAAGCATCTTTAAAAAAGAGTTACAATTTCCTGTGGGTAGCTCTTTGTGCTTTAGAGTTCCAAGTTCAACTTGGAGGCTGATGAAGAATCTGCTTCATAGACCTGAGACCCTAGACTTGGTGAAACTGTTCTTAAATCTCTCCCTTTGAACTGCCATATGGGTGAGTGAAAAAGACTGACTCCTTCCTGGATTTTCCGAAGGGACTAGCCTCAAGAGAGGCCTCCCCTCTTGGGAGAGGCTTTGTGGCTGAAGCCCTTGCTTTATTCATCACAGGGCCCTTTGACTCAAGGCTGATACCCCTCTGGCTGAGGACTATTTAGTCCTGCCTGGGTTGAGCCAGAGGCCAGAGCAAAATACTTAGTGTTTTAGGTTAGATATCTTACCCTATCCTCTCTCTGATTTTCTTATTTTCACTCTCTCTCCTTTTGTAAATAAATTACCATAAAAATCATTTTGGAATTGAGTAATTAATTCCTGGCAACCATACTCTTAAATAACTTAGTCCAACCCTTTAATTTTAACCCCTTACATTACTTAACCCCCCTTTACAAGAGGAAACAATAAAGTAGAGAAATGTGAAGAGGATAGAGAAGTTACCTATGCTATCAACCTAAATATTTACTCCAGGTCTGCTTAATCCAGGCAGAGATTAAATAGCTCTCAATCAGGAAATCTGGTGGCAAGTAACCAGGAGGCCTCCTCCAAGATGGAAGCTAGTCTCTTAGGAAACTAGAAAATGAGTCAGCCTTTCACTCACTCAATGAAATAGTCCAGGAGTCAAAGACTAAGTTGAAGCTGAGCTCCACTCCCACAATCCAAGTCACAGTCTCCAGCAAAGCTTCCTCAAAGACTCTTCCCAGTCAGAAGGCTATCTCCAGAAGACAATCTCTTCAGACTATCTTCTCAAAGACAATCTGCCCTGAGGGAGTTTAGGGCTTGCTTTTATGGTGACTTCTTGTCCCTTCCCCTTTTCACAGAGGCTAATCACAGTTTCCAAATTGTCTGGCACTGCCCAGGGGGCAGTAGCTGTGGAATCTGTAAAGATTAAAATTAATATATATGATAACTAAGCATTATATTTTATAAAGTTTATTAATAATAACTAAAGTAAAAAAGCTAGCTAACCAATCCATGGTCACAAGAAAAAAAGAGAAAAAGAGGCAGAGTTACAGAACTATATACAAAATGTAACCATGCAATATGGTGGAGAGATTAAAAAGAATTCTGGGAAATACTGAAGGACTTTCTGGGGGATGAAGTCCAAAGGTTCAAGAATTTCCAACTGTACATTCTCCACTGTGATCATTTGGGGAGACCAGTCTCCCCAAAGGGATCATTTTAAACATAGCCAACTTTTAAATTATAATAATTTGGGGATAAAAGGGAAATAAAAGAGAAAAAGAACAAAATCAATGATTGCTACAGTGACAAAAAGCCAATTTGGGGGCAGTCCCCTTTGGCAAAAAAATGTACATTCAAAACAAATGCATTCAACCTGCAAAGTTCAAATTAGCACATTCCAAAGTTCACTCTGTATCTTCTGGTGCAGTGTGTGGTCTCTACAGACATCTTCTTGATGCCTTCTCCAAAAAGTTCACATTCTGAAGTCTGGGAGGTAGTCTCTTGTTCTAAATTAGGCTCAAATTCTAATCAAAGTTCACAACAATAACATAGTCCCCCCTGTGGAGGATAATAACAACACAGGGATCCACTGAGGGATGCATGGCTGAGTTATGAGGTATATGAATCAATTGAAAAAAGAAATTAAAAAACATCAAAAAATCTAAAGAAAAGAAAAATAATTGTGGATGAAATATAAAATATCAAAGTCTTATGTCTAAAAATCTAAGTTAAGGAAAAATAAACCTATAACAGATCCCTGAATCAGGGCCCAATTTAAGTGACTTATGTAATTATGCACTTGCCAATAGCCAGGACTACAGAAAGTTTGCCACGCTATGAAAAACAGAAAAGGGACTAGATTATGGGAGCCAGGATGGCAGCCAAAGTGAAATGCGTGGTAGAAAGTATTTCACAAGGAGGATGGTACAAGGAATGGTACAAGGAGTCCTGCATCTTAATATTAAGTGCCACAACCTCACACAAGTTCAAGTCCTCTTGTCTTGGCTCAGAACTTTTCATCAATCCCATTGATTTGGCCTCTTTGACCTCATACTCAATTGGCACTATGCAGGTTAGCTTTGTACTTCTTTGGCACTATGCAGTGGCTCTTTTTGTTCCCTTCTCTTGGAATCAGACAGAATCATTATGCAAAGCCCTATAATTTTTGTAAACAATCAATGGCATTTTTTCTAGAGTGTAAAGCTTTTTGGGTATGCAGAGACATTAAAGTTAATGGACATTTTAAAAATTATCCTAGTGCAAGATTTAAAAAAACCTTTTTAATACTGGTAACATGTGCTTCAAGTTCAAAAAATGAGAGAAAAAACTCAAATACTATATGGCACATGCAAGGAAAAACAAAAACAATAATAAAAAATATTTTTAAAAAAACAAAAACATAGCTTACAATCAGTGACACACTGTGTCAGTCAAGGAGAGGTAGAATACAAAGGTTTCTCACCTAAAAATGAAATCCATTTCCTTTTTAACTTGGCCATGAACCCCCGTGTGAGTGCAAATGATTTTCAAAAAGTAACAGTTTTATAAGACAGTAATACAATAGATAGTGCACATTCAAAGAAAGTATCAAAATTCACAATAGGCCAGTTAATGACAATAGCAAACAAACCCACTATCATATAGGATTCACATGAGTCTCTATATAGCCACTTGCTGTGTGACATTTAAAAAACCTATGAACTGATGGATACTTCTACAGATGTAGCAAATCTTTCAACCTTGGCAAAGATATTTTTTAAAAAGTCTATTACTGCCATTATTCAAAAATTTGACAGAAGAGCCTAGAAAAAATATAAAACTCTGTACTGCTGAAAATCTTTTGGGTCTAAAACATCACCAAGAAATCTAGATTGTTCTGGTGGAAGTAGATTAAACTGAAGAGTTACAAAATCGTACAGAAGCTACTTTTGGGTTACTACTTTATATAAAACTTTTTTTGGCAAGAACATCTATTTTGTTCTCTACCTTTAATTCAACATTCTTTTATATATATATAT
Organism: Gracilinanus agilis; assembly: GCF_016433145.1. Classification (NCBI taxonomy): domain Eukaryota; kingdom Metazoa; phylum Chordata; class Mammalia; order Didelphimorphia; family Didelphidae; genus Gracilinanus; species Gracilinanus agilis. The sequence continues at coordinate 290,099,094 of NC_058135.1, read as the reverse complement.
GTATATATATATATATACATATATATATGGATGTATCCAGAAGCTACTAGATGTCTAAAATCATTTTTGAAGACCCCTTAAAAGCAATTTAAATTCTTAAGTCATTAAATTCTCCAAAGGTTGCATACAATTATAACCAGTTTTGATGGAGTCCAGTTTTGGGCTTGTACAATGATATTTTGTTCAGTACAGTTTTAGAGGAAAGGTACAAATAATGTAACAGAATATATGTAATAGGAAGATATAGTAGCTTAAAATGATTCAGTGTAACAGAAAGATATTGATTAGATCAATATATGAACTTACAAAACAAAATTAAATCTTAAAGCAATCAGCAAAATACAATAAGCAATGACAGGAACAAAGGCATTGAAGTCAAAAGTCCTTTTCTCCAATTCCAATTGACTTCTTCACTATTATGGAGGGGAAACAAACTCTAATAGTTAACATCAATAAACTTCCAAATCTCTTTTTAGCTTCCTTCCCCTCCCCCATATTTATCATCCATTTGTATTTCTTTGGTCCGAGTTCTGGAGTTCTTCATACATGCACAGGGCATAGTGTGGATGACCCCCACATGGAATGAGTTGCAGAAGCTGGGAAGGCCAAAAGAGTGAAAGGGTGGAAGACAAACCTCCCATCTGAATCTTAAGATTAGTCAAGCTCTCAACTGCAAGGTATCTAATCAGCACAAAAAAACCCAGGATCAAAAGTAAGAAAACACATCCTAAAGCTGTAATTCACTGCATGAACTCTGGAAACTTGGATGCTGTTCCAGATGGGCAGGAAACTGAGCCATGCTTTGCAACAAGTTTACTCCTTAAATAAAAGCTGAATTGATTTTATTTACAGGGTAAACAAAAGATCCTGATTGGAAGGTAAAGAGATCTTTTTCAGGTTTTTGTTAAAAGACTTTTAAGAGCTATTCTCCTGTGACCTCTTCCTTAAGGGCAAAACTGTTAGGGAGAATAATAGGGTATTTGAATATGAAGGACTGGCTTCTTTTGGTATTTTTGGGTCAGGAGGGGAAAAAAAAATCAAATCCACTGATTTGGGCTATCTGCCATCCCTGTGAAAAAAACTCCAGGAGCCTCTGTCTTAACCAGGAGCCTAGAGTCAGCTTTAAAAAAAAATCTACTTGAAAACTAGAAGGGGGTAGGGCTGAATAGCATGTTTTTTTGTTTGTTTTTTGTTTGTTTTTTGCATGCTGTATTCCCCTGCTGAAAATGGGTAGGACGGACTGGAAACCCATGTTGGGGGAGGAATGAGGGGTGGAAAGATTTTTATACCTTACACTCTGTGCAGAGACTTGACTCAGAGATAGTAGTGGGAGGTGGCAGCAGAGAAGCACCTCAGTGGTAGGGAGACTCAGGTGGGAGCAGCAGTGGTCATGATGGATGGCAAGAAAACAGAAGGACTAGTGCAAAAGCAGGTGGGCAGGTGGCTGGGGTGGCCAGTGGAAAATGACAGGAGTACAAGCAGCTTTGCAAAATTTATCTAGGCTATCTTTAAAAAATTTAGAATTATTTTTCCAACTTTGGGTTGCCAAAAATTTAAAAATTAAAATTAATATGCAATAACTAAATATTACATTTTATAAAGCTTATTAATAATAACTAAAGTAAAAAAGTTAGTTAACCAAGCCATGGTAATGAGAAAAAAAAGAGAAAAAGAGGCAGAGTTACAGAGCTATATACAAAATGTGACCACACAATGTGGTGGAGAGGTTAAGAGGAATTCTGGGAAATACTGAATGACCTCTTGGGGACAAAGTCCAAAGGTTCAAGAATTTCTAACTATACAGATCAACCTTCTCACCTTCTGAAGGTTAAGTTCTCATCAAAAGGATTCACAGGTATGGGTGTGAATTTTCTAAATCTTACCTAGTACTAAGTAGGGTGTTCAATCTTTTGTTGATTCCATTTAAAAGTAGATAAAGGAGAGTTAATCCTGTCTTCAGTGTAAGGAGGTACTAAGTAGGGGGACTTAAATTAGTGTTAACTCAAGTTAGACAATAGAGTAAAGAATTCTCTTTCACAGTACATAAACCAATAATCAATATATTTCCTACCTTTCAGTTTCCTTTTCCTTTCCCTGAATCTCTATAGTTAAATAAATGGGTTTTTTTAATAATCATTCTCCAACTAAGTTCCTCAACTATAAATCTAGCTGAGTTCCTCAATTGACATCAGTGGAATCTCCCTATAAGCAATAGCTTATCAATAACTATTAATAATAGATCAATATTCCCTATCACAGTATCTAGAGTGTATGGTTCATGGTATTTCACAAGTACTATTCATCACTGCAGTTTGAAAGTAATAATAACAGAAAATATGAGAATGAATATGCTCAGGATATAATTTTCAGTCATCTCTAATTGATATTACAAGTAATAGACTGACATAATCAGACTTTACTCAGATTAAAGATAAACCAAAGGCACCTCTCTGGACCATAAACTTTGAGGAACCTAGAATGATTATAAATGATTCACAAAAGCAAATACCATCTTATCTTTGTATATATTCCTAATATCTACTACTAACAATGATTCTTTCCATTATCTTTCTCAGTAATCTGGATTCAGTCAAGTTGTGCACTTAACATTCCAAAGCTCATAATAGAAGCTCTTAATTTTATTGGTAGCTATAATATCCTACTATACCATGCCATATCGATCTTTTAATAATATATTATAATTGGTATCTTATGCACAATTAATTTACTAACTATATCTAAAACTCTTTATAAAATCATAGTTGCAGTTACCTACCTAAAGGGTTATATGTGATTCCTTGTTTTATATTTTACATAATCACTGATATAAAAGTAATAAAGGCAATTTCCTTTTCATACTGTTGGGCTCTGTACCTGTAGGGAAGGGTGCATTGGTCCAGGCTACAGATTCTTAATGTAGCTGCCTTCAGAGCAAGCTCTGGGAATCTATGAGTTTTCAGTTTTTCTGAGGCTCCATGATGTAAGGAGAGGTATGTTTAATATTCTCTTGGCCTGGGCTCTGGGTGCGAGTAATCAACAATACTCTTTACAGTTTGGGACCTGTGACCAGGCTCCCCTGCTCCCCTGTTGGCCACAAGTGCTGTTGTGTGCTAGTGCTCACCCTGAGCCCATGACCAGCCCAGGACTGAGCCCTGGATCTTTGTATGGTCAATGTGACCAAAGTCTTGCACCCAGACCCAGCACATCTCCTTCTGAGCAGTTGTCTGATGGCCTTTGCCATCTGTGGGTGAGAGCCTTGGCTGCTGATTCCACCAACCCCAAAGTCTGTTGCTGTTGTGGAACCTGCCTCCAAATTGGAGGACTCTGACCTCAGTTTAGACCAGTGATGGGCAAACTACTGTCAGTGGGCCAGATGCATCCCCCTGAAATGTTCTATCTGGCTGTAGGACATCATTCCTAATCTGATGAATACAATGAGTAGGATACAATACACTGAAACTTCAAAAGAGTTGCCTTAGAAACAGACTAACAGATGAGCATTTCCTTTCCTTTGGCCCCTCTTTAAAAAGTTTGCCCATCACTGGTCTAGACAATAAGTGGGTCTTCCAGATGCCAAGGCTCATCAAAGGGTCATTAGAATCTTTGAAAGTTTCTCTAAAAATTCCTTAATTTTTTTTAATTTCAGAGGGATTTAAAACCCTTCCTTAAATCTCCTTTTTCAAAATTGTAAAAGCATTTACATTCAAACCCTTCATTCACATCATTGTAGAGATTTTATATTCCCCAGTGCCTCTTTTTTATAGCAGCCCTAGACAACCTTTTGATTTTAAAGCAAAAGATCTTCCTTCTGAACCTGTGAACTATATAGCTCTCTGAGGTGGTGGGTGGAGTCCTCCTTACAATGTTAGGAGAAGCTGTCCCAGCT
>NC_058135.1:290075208-290090208 GCF_016433145.1 Gracilinanus agilis | reverse complement strand
ACAACAATCTAGGACAATTCTGAGGGACTTAAGACAAAGAATCCTCTCTACCTCCAGAGAAAGAACTGTAGGAGCTGGAACACAGATCTAAGTATATAATTTTCCCCTTTTATTTGGGTTTTTATTTGGAACTTCTGGTATTATGTGAGTATTCTCTTACAACAATGGGCAATATGGAGATATATTTTGCAGGATAATACATATGTAACCCAGACCAAATTGCTTTCCATCCCTGGGAGATAGGAGGCAGAGGAGGGAGGAAGACAGTGTGGATCTTGTAACTTCAGAAAACATATGTGGAAAGTTGTTATTACATTCAATTGGGAAAAAATATCTTAAAAAACAATAATCTGGTACTAGGATGGGAATCAGAAAAAGACAAACAAATACAATAAGGCTCATAAGGGCTAATATAATATAAAGTGAGAAGAGCTGGGAGATCACTGTGTACATAACAGCATCATTGTAATGATGATCTACTGTGAAAGCCTTGGCTCCTCTGATCAATGATCCAAGGCAATTCCAAAGGACCAAGGATGAAAAAAAAAAAAAAAAAACGCTCCTCCACACTCCCTCTCTATTGTTGATGCCTGCCTCATCCCTCTTAGCCCTTTCCCCTCCTATTTCCCTTTTGGGCAAGATAGATTTCTATACCCAACTGAGTGTGAACATATGTTCTGCCCTTCCCTCTTGGAGCCGATCCCAGTAAGATTGAGGTTCAAGCACTGCCCACCCCCACTCCTGTTTTCTCCTCCACTAGAAAAGCTCCTCTTTGTCACCTTTTTTCTATGAGAAAATTTCACTAATCGACATCTCCCATTCCTCTTCTCCCAGTGCATCTCTCTTTCTCATCCTTTAATTTTTTTTTGAGATCATCCCAACATAACAACTCTCATTCATGCCCACTATCTTTGTAGATTCCTACTAACTGCCCTAATAATAATAAATGTCTTGGGCTTTACATGTATCATATTACTATATAGTAGACAGTTGAAATGCTCTCCACCTCAGGAAAAGAACTGATGAGCTCAGAGTGAAAATTGCAATCTAATTTCCTCTCTTTGTCTTTCTTTTTTTTTCTCTCTGGTGAATATGGGAATGTTTTGCATAATTTCATATGTAAAACTGACATTATTTTCTTGCCTTCTCAGTGAGAGAGGGATGAGTCAAGGGAGAGGACAGAATTTAGAATTCAAAATTTTAAAAAGATTAGAACTTATGAAATAAATAAATGACAAGTTAATTGTAAACAATAAAGGGGGACAGAACACCTGTCTTCAGGTATATGAAGGGCCACCATGTGGAGAATGAATTAGACTGGTGTTGGACCTCCTAGAAGGAATAGCTAGAAGCTGCAAAGAGTTTGATTGACACTTGAGAGCAGGAAACACTTCCTAACAAGTCCTTCTGGCTGACTTTGGCCAGGGCTTCTGTCCTGATTAGAAGTCTCCATCCAGGAGCTGGATAACCAATTATGTAGTGAGTGGTTTGGGAGATCCTGTGAGGGTCACCAGGCAAACTAAGGGATCATTGAAGTTCCTTCTAATGCTAAAACTCTGTGGTTTCATAAATGTAGCATCTTCAGTTTCCTGCCCAAAAGTCCTTTGGCTAAACTGGAGATGGCATGCCTAGAGAGCACTTTATCTGAAAAGGGACTTTCTGGAGGGGCTCCATTCAGAGAAAGTGTCCTGGAGAAGGGAAAGGAAATGTCCTTTTGATCCCTACTCTGAGGCCCTCTGGAATGTTGAGATTCTGTTCTGAGCACCCTATTTCAAGAGTGGCCTTTTTTTTCTTTTTTCCTTTTTTAAGTATTTTTCCATGGTTACATGATTCATGTTCTCTCCTTCCCCTCTTCCCTCCCTCTCCCAGAGTTGACAAGCAATTCCACTGGGTTATACATATATTATCACTCAAATCCTATTTCCTATTATTTATTTTTGTAATAAATAGAGTCATCTTTTAAAGCCAAATCCCCAAATCCTATACCCATATAAACAAGTGATTTTCTTCTGGATTTCTACTCCCACTGTTCTTTCTCTAGATATGGATAGCATTCTTTCTTATAAGTCCTCTGGATTGTCCTGGATTGTTGCATGGCTATTAGTAGCAAAGTCTATTACATTTGATCATCCCACAATGTTTCAGTTACTGTGTACACTGTTCTTCTGGTTCTGCTCATTTCACTCCGCATCAGTTCATGAAGCACTTTCCAGCCTTATAGAAATTAAGCAGTTCATCATTCCTTATAGCACAATAGCATTCCATCACCATCATATATCACAATTTGTTCAATCATTCTCCAATCAAGGAATACCCCCACCATTTTCCAATTTTTTGCCAACACAGAAAGCACAGCTATAAATATTTTTGTACAAACATTTTTTTTATTTCTTTGGGGTACAAACCCAGCAGGGGTATGATTGGATCAAAGGACATGAATTCCTTTTTTTTTTTTTTTAAACCCCTCACCTTCTGTCTTGGAGTCATTACTGTGTATTGTCTCCAAGGCAGAAGAGCGGTCAGGGCTAGGCAATGGGGGTCAAGTGACTTGCCCAGGGTCACCTAGCTGGGAAGTGTCTGAAGTCACATTTGAACCTAGGATCTCCCATTTCTAGGTCTGGCTCTCAATCCACTGAGCTACCCAGCTGGCCCCAACATGAATTCTTTTAAAGCCCTTTGGCCATAATTCCAAATTGCCTTCCAGAATGGTTGGATCAATTCACAACTCCATCAGCAATGCATTAGTGTCCCAATTTTGCCACATCAAATCCAACATTTATTATTTTCCTTTACTGTCATATTGGCCAGTCTGCTAGATATGAGGTGGTACCTCAGGGCTGTTTTGATTTGCATTTCTCTAATGAGGAGAGATTTAGAGCACTTTTTCATGTGATTATTAATAGTTTTGATTTCTTCATCTGAAAATTACCTGTTCATATCCCTTGACCAAAAGGATGGCTTTCTTCAACAGTCTGAAGGGCTGTCCTAAAGAAGGGGGTTGAGCAGGCTTCTGCTTGGCCCTATAGAGCAGAGCTAGAAGAAATGGAAGGAAGTTGCGGAGGGGCAGATTTAGGTTGATGGGTTGAGAAACTCCCTCAAGAGGAAGGGAGACCAAGCTAGGTAGCCCAGGTAGCCAGGTGACAGTCCAGAAGGGCAGCCTCAAGAGATAATAATAATACCAATAATAATAATACCATCATTTATACAGTGCTTTAAGGTTTGCAAAGCACTTTGTAGATATTATCTCCTATTTTTCTTATGCCCAGCCCTGGGAGGGATGAGCTATTATTCCCCACCATTTGATAATAAGGAAACACGAAAATGCAAGGCTAAGTGGCTTGTCTGGGGACACACAGCTAATACGTGACTAAAGCCAGATGAGTGTTCAGACCCTCCTGACATAAGGTCCCAGTGTTCTAGCTCCATTAGCACTGAGCCCCCATCACTGGAAGCCCGTCAACAGCCTGTAGATGAGAGTTGGCTAGAGATGGGAATAAGCTCTGGGAGGTCTTTGATGGCCCCTGAGATTCTGGGGTTCTGTGAAAGTCCTGGTGGAAGGGCCCAGCCCCTACATCACAGAAGGGTCTCCATGGAAACAACCAAGCCCCTCCATGGAATGTAGAGCCCACAAGTCCCTTGGAGGAGCTGAAGTGAGGGGAAAAGAGGCGGATGGGAGGGCAAACAGGACTTAGAGGGCCAGGTCTGGAGGGGCCCAAGTGAAACCCATGTCACTATTTGTCTGATCCAGGGTTCCAGTCCAAGATGAATTACTTAACTGTTCCAGAGATACAGAGGGAGGCTGAGGATAGAGTCTTTGACAAGCCAAGTTTTCAAGCACCTCCCGCAATCTTCTTATCCAGAGATGCCAACTCTAAGAACTACACCATGTCTCCCGTGGTTTTCCGCCCCTCCAGGGAACCTCTAAGCACACGAAGCACGAACCCTTGGAATAAGATGGGGGGGCGAGTGGAACCTTCCTTCATCTCCGTGACACAACCCTGGGACCAAGATAGGAGAACCAAATCTTCCAGTAAGACAAGCTCCCGAGACCTGATAGACCCTGACCTGAACCCTAGCGAGTACCTGGTCCCAGTCCAGTCCCTGCCCACTCCTCGGAGGCCTGCTGGGCCTCTGGCTGAGTCAGGGAACACGTGCCACGGTCCCTTGAGCGCCATCCCAGGCCATGCCATGTGGCCAAGGGCACAGCTGTGGCTAACCCCAGACACGGATCAGCCTTGGCCAGGCCTCTGGCTTCCTGCTTTCTGGCCTGAGGCCTCGGGCAACACTCAGCACAGCTGAAGCCTGGGGGGTCTCTGTTCCTGTTCCCTCAAAGAGGAGGGGAAGGGAGACCAGGCCAGCGAGGCAGACACCCCAAGGAGTCCCAGCCTCCCATTCTCTTACTCGCCCTCCTGGTAGCTCACTCATCTCCCCAGTCCGGCTCCTCCAAGCAGGCTGAGGGAGCCCCAGAGCAGAGGTTGTCGGCTTCTCTCCTCTTCTTTCTGATTAAGGGGGGACCCGTCGAGCTGCCCCCCAGATTGCCAGCTGTGATTCTGAGAGGGGGAGAGAAGTGGGGGGCCTCCTGCTGCTGGGCCCCCATCCTGCTGTGACTTATCCTGCCTCTCTCACTGGGGCAGAGCCAGCCCCAACACTGGACATCCTACCTGGGGTGAGGGACGCTGGCACCATTCCTGCCCACCCCTGACCCAGGCTCTTTCCTAACTCTCTCCCCTTGTAGACAGATTGCAGCGGGCCCAGAAGAAGGATATACTGAATATTTGTTGTGCTAAAACCATTAAAAGCATTAGCCACATCCAGTTAATTCTGAAGAAACTGGTTAAGAGTGAAGCCTTTGAAGTCTTCACCTTCCTGGCGATCTCTCTTAACTGTATCGAACTAATATTCCAGACTTTTGCCGAGGTGGAAGTCTGGGGAGGTAAGAACCCCTGGGAAGGGGCTGCAGAACCCCAACAGCCCAGGGATGGCCGGGGAGCTGGGGGGATGTCCTGGGCCCAGTAAGGTCAGAGCTGCTCCTGGAGGCCACTGGAGAGGACCAAGATTCTGCATGGAGGAAGAGAGCAGGGCCAGGCCCGGGGTGGGAGGGTCCTGCAGGCCCTCTGGGACAGGGCAGGGATGGCTTCTCTGAGCTCTCCAAGCTGCCAGGGAAGCCACAGTTCTCAGCGTGTCTCCCAGTGACTCTGGATCCAGCTGAGGAAAGAGAGGGAGAAATGGCCGCCTGACAAATGGGTCAGGAGATGAGAGTAAGGGGGGATTCCCAAGCCTGAACCCCTCTCTCTCCTCCTCACCTCTGCCTCCTGGCTTCCTTTAAGCCACAGCAGAAGTCCTGCTTAACTACCAAGAAGCCTCCTCTGATCACCCTCAAGGAGCATGTCTGCACTCTGAGCTTCTCCCCAACTTCTTCTGCCTCCATCTTGTCTCTGCAGAGTTGTCTGCATATTCTCTCCCTCCTTAGATTGGAAGCTCCTTGAAGGCAGAGATGGCTTTTTTCCTTTTTAAATGTACCTTTCTTTTATCCACAGTGGGCAGCTTAGAGTGCTAGGCTTGAAGTCAGGAAAACACATTTTCCTGAGTTCAAATCTGGCCTCAGATACTTACTTACATAAGCTGTGTGACCCTGGGCAAGTCACTTAACCCTCTTGGCCTCAGCTCCTCAACTGTAAAATAAGCTGGAGAAGGAGAGGGCAAACCATTCCAGTATCTTTGCCAAGAAATCCCCAAATGGGGTCAGGAAGAGTGGGACGAGACTGAAACGACTGAACAGCAAAAAATATCCTTGGTGCTTAGCATAGCACTGGACACACAGTAGGTGTCAAATTAATGCTTGGGACTGATGCTCTGCCTGAAATGACTCATAGGAATCCCAGAATTTGGGGCAAGCCGGGAGCTTGGAGATCACTGACTCCAACCTCCTCCTTTTGCAGCCAGGGAAACTGAGAACTGCAGAGGTCAAGAGACTTTGCTGAATGGGTAGATGTCTAGAAGACTAGCTTTGAGTCCCACCTCGGGTACTGTGATGATGGTGGGCAAGTCACTTACCCTCTCTGAGCCAGTTTCCTCCTCTGTGAAAGGACAACAGTGACTGTAGGGATGCCACCAAGAAGATGAAGTCAGAGAGCAGATAGCAAGTTCTTTGCTGGTCCCTGTATCTAAGACCTCAGGAGGTTCAAAGCTTGGCCCAACCCACAAGACCCTCCCCCAGGGCAGAAACAACAGGATATGGGCCCCCTGGGTCAGCAGACCTCCTAGAACCTCGTTGTTCTGACACAGTAAGCTCTCCCCGACTTGTAACAGACTCAGCTTTTCCTCTACACAGTCAGGGTCAATTTAGGAATGCCAACCTCAGAGGCAGGTTGGTGGCAGCATTTAGCCAAGCTGTCTTATGCTCCCACATCTCAACCACTCTGACACCCTGATCATAGTAACATGGAAAAGATTTTAGGCATCGAAATGGATGGATAGGTGTATGCATGGATGGATGGATGGGTGGGTGGATAGATGAATGAATGGATGGATGGACAGATGGATGGGTGGATGCATGGATGAACCAATGGATGGGTGGATGGATGGATGGATGGATGGATAGATATATGGATGGATGGATGAATGAATGGATGGATGAATGGATGGATGGATGCATGGATGGATAGATGAATGGATGGATAGATATATAGATGGATGGATGCATGGATGGATAGATATATAGATGGATGGATGCATGGATGGATGGGTAGGTGGATGAATGGATGAATGGATGGATAGATATATAGATGGATGAATGGATGGATGGAGGGATGGATGGATGGATAGACGGATGGATGGATGGATAGGTGGGAGGGTAGATGGATAGATGGATGGATGGATGGATGGATACATAGATGGATAGATAGATGGATGGACAGAAGGATGGATGGATGGGTAGGGGGATGGATAGGTGGATGGATGGATGGATGGGTGGGTGGATGGGTGAATGGATGGATGGATGGATGGATGGATGGATGGATGGATACATAGATGGATAGATAGATGGATGGACGGAAGGATGGATGGGTGAATGGATGGATGGATGGATGGATGGATGGATGGATATATAGATGGATAGATGAATGAATGGATGTATGGACAGATGGATGGGTGGATGCATGGATGGACCAATGGATGGGTAAATGGATGGATGGATGGATGGATGGATGGATGCATGCGTGGATGGATAAATGGATGGATGGATGGATATATAGATGGATGGATGAATAGATGGAGGGATGGATGGATGGATGGACGCATGGATGGATGCATGGATGGATGCATGGATGGATGGGTTGGTGGATGGATGGATGAATGTATGGATGGAAGGATGGATGCATGCATGCATGGATGCATGGATGGACCAATGGATGGGTGAATGGATGGATGGATGGGTGGGCAGATAGATGGATAGAGGGATAGATGGATAGATGGATGGATGGGTGGATGGATGGACGTATGTATGGGATTCACAAATGCAAGTCTGATGGAACAAAAGCCCTGGAATCTCTCCAGGATAAAGGGAGGCTGGAGAAACTTGGTAGAAAAAGAGAGGAACTTCAGCCTACTGACATCCTGAAGGAAGAGCATGGTGACCACTAAGTCATCCTGCTGCATGTGCCATTTTGGATTTCATATCCAAGAGGAGGAAATAACTCTTAGAGGCAGCTTCTCCAGGAAAGACTATTCCTTTCGGTTCCTGAGAACACAAGGTTATTGGGAATCTTACCTGAGGGCAGAGTGGGGAAAGAGTGCAGGCAGGTGGGGAGGGAGACTTCAGCAGTAAGCTGGAACCTACAGGGAAACTGAGTATCTGGCCTTCCCACAGAATGGTACTTCGCAATTTTGGACTCCATCTTCCTCTGCATCTACTTTATGGAGGCTGTGCTAAAGATTCTGGCCTTTGGACTTCATTACTTTCATAGCTGGAACAACCTAGGTGGGTAGGGTTGGGGACTTGGCCTGGATGGGGAGGGGTGGGGTGACTGAGATTGGGAACAGGATGGGACCAAGTCAGAGAGGGACTGGGCATGGAGGAGTGGGAGTAGTGAATTGGCATGTCTTCCAGTTGGGGAAAGGGGATTGGAATGGAATGGGTGTTTTTCACCCCCAGGGTGGGAGCACCTTGTGGATATGGGCTCTAGACTTAGGGAAAGGAGGCTCTGCTGCTGTTACTCAGAAGCTGTGTGGGTTCTGGAGTCAAGGGTCCTGGGTTCAAAACTCACCTTTGGTGCTTACTACTCATGTGACCTTGGCCTCATTTTTTGTCATCTTTACTCTAAGGAAGTAAGACTAGAGGCCCGTTGAAGCTCCTCCCAACTTTAGAGCTAGGTTTCTAGGGATGTTGGACATAGGGAGAACACAATCTTTGTTGTGAAGATTAAATGAGATACCAGATGCAAAGTGCACATGATATATAAATGGTGGTTATTATCGTTATCCACCTTAGAGGGCTACTAGGAGGAAGGGGCTTTTCTGATAGAGACACAGTGGCTTAGTGGTGAGAATATGGAATCCCTGAATAAGGAAGACCTGGGTTCAAATCCTTCCACTAGCAATGACTTGGCTATGAAACCCCAGGCAAGTCATTTCCCCACTACCCCTCAGTTTCCTCATGTGTAGAAGGGGCATAAGAATGGCTGCAGTCCCTCCCTCCCTCCCAGTCTGGATTTGAGAATCAAGGGAGAGAACTGGGGTGGGTGCTTGGCCAGCCTCAAAGAGGCAGAGAACTTGTGGTCAGCTCTGCTAAGTGGCTGGAACCTCTCAGGCTGGGCTCCTGAGATGGGCACTGTGGCCCCTGCCCCCCAGACTTCGTCATCGTGATCATGGCCCTGTTGGACTTCGTGCTCAAGCAGATCTACTTCTCCTCTGCCAAGCGATTGTCCCAAAGCAAAACTGTCTTCCGAATCCTGAAGATCTTCAAAAGCCTTCGATCCCTGAGGGCCATCAGGGTGCTGTGGAAACTCAAGTGAGGTCCAGCTGGGCCCTGGGCTGCTCACAGACCCAGGATGGGCCAGCATCTCCTGGGCAAGCAGGGAGGGACACACTGGGTAGCCTTGTGGAAAGAGTCCTGGCTTTGGAAACACAGACCTCGCTACTAGGATATTTTCTGGGTGGAAGTGGACAAGTCCCTTACCCTCTGGAGGCCTCAGTTTCTTCCCCTGTAAAATGTGGGGTGGGGGAGGCATTGAGTGACAGTGGATAGAGTGCTCAACTTGGAGTCAGGAACACCTGGGTTCAACTCCCATCTCAGGCACTTATTAGCTGGACCTTGGGCAAGTCACTTCCCTCTGGGTTTCCATTTCCTAATCTAAGAAGGGAAGGGAATTTGATGACCCTTCATGTCTCTTCTAGATTCCAATCTCTGATTTTATTCCTGAATGACCTCCAAGTGCCTCTGTTTCTCCATCTGTCAAATGAAAGGGTTGGACAAGAAGATGTCTAGGCTGCTTCCCACTCTCAATCTAGGGTGCTATGAATTCCAGGTCATCAGGTCCTGTTCTGAGGTTCCTTCCAGCTTTTCCACTGGATTTCCCATGTTCTAGTACCCCTATTAGGTCTGATATTCTCTGTCCAGTGCTCTAAGGAGTCTTCCTGCTCTGACTTTCTGTTTGCCCTAAAATCCTGACCAATCCTAAAAGTGTTGAAGTCCAAGGTCCCAGCCAGAGGCTCATCAGGGGCCAGATTCCAGCTTCCTGATCCCCGGTCCTGCATGGTGTCCCAGCACTGGCTCCAAGGGCTGCTCCTTAGCTGCAGTCTTTTCCCTTAGAAAACTTGCCTGGTCCTTTGACCCTCTTGTCTGACTCTCCCTCTGCTTTCAGCTCCCTCTCCAGCCTCAGGAAAGTGTGGCATTCTCTGGCCAGATCAGCATCATCCATCACAGCCATCCTTGTCCTGATGTTCACCTGCCTTTGTATCTTGCTAAGAAGGGGATTGGAGGAGGCTGGGGACTGGGAGACTGGGGAGGAGCTAGACAGGCAGGGAGGAGGCTAGTAGGACTGATATGGCTGGGACTGGGCTGGAGGTTCCTTGGGCAGCATTGCAAGGGTCCCTGGGGCCTCCTTAGCATCCCAGTCTTCTTCTCCGTTGTACTCCGAACCCTGTTTCATGAGACAGACCCCAAGCGTTTCGAGAACCTCCTTACCACCTCCTTCACCCTCTTTACCCTGCTCACCCTGGATGACTGGTCTATGATCTACTTGGACAGCCTGAAAGAAGGTAGTGGAGAAAAGGCCTGAGCCCTGGGAGGGCCTGGGAGATGGGTTTGGGGCCAGCAGACACGCAAAGGTTGGATATTCTTTGCAGTTTTGTCTTGGGAGCTTTGAATCAGAGCCATAAATAACTAGGGTGGACCAATGGGACTTTGACCCAGAGTGCAAAATTCAAAGAGTGCTAATGCAAAAACAATAACACAGCATCTAATTAGGAAGAAAATTTAAGATAGGAAGCTCCCAAAAGGGTACTTCCTCAGTTTCCATTCTGTTCCACTTCTCTTCAGCTGTGACATACTTCCCATTACTTACCCCAGGCCTGGTTTGTGATACTTGCTTAGAGAGCAATGTTAGGGTCCTTCCTCCCCCAGGTGCCTGGTATATCATTCCTATCCTCATGGTCTACATTATCATACAATACTTCATTTTCCTCAAGTGAGAATCCAAGCCCTCCCTCTCCCTCCCACCCTGAGGCACCCCAGCTCCCCTCTCTCCTCCCCTGTGTACCCTTGGGCTTCCCAAATCCTATTTTTCCTTTCCTCAAACCCAAGGTCCACAGGACCTGACACTCTCCCCAGAAAAGCCCCAGCTCATCCCTACTTTGCCCACAAACCCTTCAGGGGAGCCCCTGCCCCTTTCTAGGTCTGTTGCCCTCCCTTCCCAGGCCCTGACTCAGATCCCAGGATCTCAGACACCTTCCATTGCCTTGTAGCCTAGTGATAGCAGTGCTGGTGGATAACTTCCAGCTTTCCCTACGTGAGAGCCAGGAAAAGGCAAAAGAGCAGGTACTTGGGATTGGTGGGGAAGGAGAAGGGAGAAAGGGTGTATCTACCTGCTAGGTGCTGTGCCCAGGGCGGGTGAGCCAGGTGGGACAGGAGTAGCTCCCTGCTTGCTTTCTTAGCCTGGGCTTCATCCTCCAGAAAGTCAGAAGAGTCTGGTTGTCTCTAGAAGGCCTTGAGCAGGCAAAGTGGACACACACGCACACCCAGAGGGCTTGTGCCAAAGCTGGGGGACACACACGTCCCTCGGAACCAGGGCCCCAATAGGATCTCTGATTCGAGAATCAAGTACCAGGGAGCCTCTGGGCTTGAGGTCGGCTGCTCCCAGGTGGGGCTCACATAGCTAAATATTTCTTTCTCCACATGGGCATCTTCTCACCATTGGAGTGGGGCATGGTGGGTCTTGGGAAGCTGTGAAGCCTCCTGGCCTGCCCTTAACCACCACAATAGAGGTTCAGAGATGGGTGATAACTGCAACGTCCTAGTCTCTGTCCTCTGCCCGCACCCACCATCGCAGCCTCACCTTTGCCAAAAATGGGTGGAGATAGTTGTTGTGTTTGTCTCGCCTTCATCACCAAACTGTGCAGCCTCTCCTCTCAAAGAGCCCAGGAGAGAGACAGAAAAGTACCCACATATCATGGGCATTGGACCAGCTCTGCCAAGTTTCACCTCATTGTCTCCCACCTCTTCCCCTTTGGGCATTAGGGCCCAGTGAGGTCTTTAAGATGACACCCAGGGGCACCTGTAGCACAGTGGATACAGTGCCAGTTCTGGAGATGAGAAGCCCTAGGTTCAGATTTGGCCCCAGACACTTCCTAGGTGTGTTACCCTGGGTAAGTCACTTAACCCCAGTTGCCTACCCCTTAGCACTCTTCTGCCTTAGAATCAAGACAGAAGGTAAGAGTATTAAAAACAAAAAGACCACATCTGGTCAGGGTGGGGATAGATGAGGCTGTCTCTTGGGGGTGTCCAGGGAGCAAAGAATTAACTTCTCTCTTCCAACTCACTTCCTAGAAAGAAGCCCTGAGGCATGTGAAGCTTCTGGATGAGTCTTTGACAATCCTTGAAAAAGGTAGCCATGCCCCCCCAGCTAATAGACCACATTTTACCTTTCATGCCTCCTAGGAGCTCAGAGGGAGAGGATACCTGAGAGGGACTGGGCATGTCTGGTCCAAGCTTTGTTCCCAGGCTGGAATCCCCTCCCTGAGTGCCATGGTTGGCATGGCTCCATCCCCCTCTGCTCAAATACCACTTAGTGATAAGGAATTCCCTCCCATTCCTGCCCATCACTCTCTCATCCTCCTAAGCTCAGGAACCGTCCTACTCTCACCTTCTTTCTTTATTCTCTTTCCTTACAGAAGTGGAAGAACAGAAGAGTGATGTCATTTTACTAAAGACAATTCAGAAAAAATATGGGAAACTTGCTCCCTTGTAAGAGGAAGCCCCTGGGACCAGGGAGGGTGAGAGGGGGCCTGGAGACCAGATGGGAAGAACCTGACTCTCATGTGGGGAATCCAGGGGAAGTCAGCGGACCAGTGGGCAAGAAGAGAAAGGAGGTGTGAGGCCTCTGGAGAAAGGCTCCTGACTGCCCCCATCACTTTGGGGGCAGCATCCTTTGGCCCCATGTTGGGCGCCAAGAGAGGATGTAACTTAAAGGGATGCTGGTAAATGTAGTTCAGGTGTATCAAATTTCTATTTACACACTCCAGAGGTTCTTGAATTCTCAGACCCTTGGCTAAAGGAAAGGGTAAGAAATTACCTTGGCCTTTTGGAACTCAAGTCAAACACAGAGCAGTGTCAGCCTTGGGTCATTTGATAGAGTAGCAAATAGAGGCCTAGAAAGGGAAAGGCATTTGCCTTGGGTCCACAATAAGGAGAGAGTCTCAGAGTCAGATGTGGAAAATGGCTTTTCTGCATGGAGGGCATTGCCCACAGTCCACAGTTCTAATAGCTCAAAGGGTAGGAGGGGGTTCCCAGAGAATGGAAAGCACTTGGAACATAAAATGAGAACAAGAAGGGACCTTAGAACTCAGAACATGGGGTGTCAGGGCTGAGAGGGCCCTTAGAACATAGAATGTCAGAGTTGGGAACGACCTTTAGAAAAGAAAATTAACAACTAAAGGCAGCAGGGTAGCTCAGTGGATGGAGAGTCAGGCCTAGGGACAGGAGGTCCTAGGTTCAAATCTGGCCTCAGAAACTTCCCAGCTGTGTGACCCTGGGCAAGCCACTTGACCCCCATTGCCCACCCTTACCACTCTTCCACCAAGGAGCCAATACACAGAAGTTAAGGGTTTAAAAAAAAACTATAAAAAAAAATTAAAAATTAGAAGAGAACTTAGAACCCAGCGTGGGTTGTCAGAACTGGGAGTGGACCTTAGAATAGAGAACAGAGAATGTCAGAGCTGACAAAGATCCTTAAAGTATTAAATAACAGAGCTTGAAGGGCCTTTAGAACAGAGAACAAAGAATGTCACAGCTGATAAGGACCTTTGAAGCTTAGAATGTCAGAACTGGAATGGACCCTTAGAAGAGAGAATGAGAGCTAGATGGGACCTTAGAACTCAGAATGTGGACTCTCAGAGTTGAAAGCATCTTTAAGGAACTGAGAATAGAAAATGTCAGAGCTAGATGGGACTTTAGAGCACAACATAGAATAGCAGAGCTAAGAAGGACTATCAGAAAAGAAAATAATATGTACTGCATGACAGCCTTGGTATAACCCAGGTCAGACTATATACCTGTGATGGTGAGCCTATGGCATGGGTGCCAGAGATGGCACACATAGACCTCTCTGTGGGCATGCATGCAAGGACCCAGTGCACCTGGCCCTGCAGCACACAGTTCGCTAGAATTCCTAACTAGAAAGCTGGAAGAAAGTGCAGCTGGGTTGCTCTCCTCCCCCTCTCCTTAGTAGGAGTTAGTTAGCAGGTCTCTTCAAGGCAGCATCCCTTCCAGGATGGGACTGCCCCACACCATTCAGAATACAATGGCTTCTTTTTTTTTTTTTTTTTTAATATTTTTAAACCCTTAACTTCTGTGTATTAGTTCTTTGGTGGAAGAGTGGTAAGGGTAGGCAATGGGGGTCAAGTGACTTGCCCAAGGTCACACAGCTGGGAAGTGTCCGAGGCCAGATTTGAACCTAGGACCTCCAGTCTCTAGGGCTGGCTCTCAATCCACTGAGCTACCCAGCTGCCCTACAATGGCTTCTTAATTACCTTTGGCCTGAGAGAGAGAGAAACAACTTAGGTCTTTACTATCAGAAGCAAGCCGTGTCTCTACTATACAAAATATTCTGGGGGTTTGGGGATGTGGCTTTTGAGTTTGTGCTTTACAAATGTCCAAAACTGTAGTCTAGTGATTTAGGAATAAGTTTATGAACCTGAGACTAGGCTAAAAGCCTCTTCAGCTCCCTCAGTTTCTTTCTCAAGCAAACTTGGGCTGCTTTAATTTGCATTCAAAGGGGTGCCTGCCTGAGGGAGAACAGGTGGGTTAGAAGCTGTGGGAAACTCAATAGTGGCTTGCCAATCCCCCAGTCAGCCCTGCATCCAGATTAAAACCTGACTTCAACCCTTGGTCTTTTGCTAAAAAGGTTAATTTGGAGGATGTCCCCTTCAGGAAGGCTGGTACAAGATGGGATAAATGTGTCAGGATGATGTCATTTAACCTGAGGGTTATATTTCTTTTATAAACAAGAGGGTTTCCTGTAAACTGGGGCTTTTTTCTCTTGGTTTGAGGGGATCACAGCTCACATAACTAGAGGGGAGCAGAGAGTTTGCACCATTGAACTCTCCCTCTCCCCAAGCCTGATATCACCCACCCCCTCTGCCCAGCAGTCCAATGGGAGTGCTTCCTACCTCCCCGGAGTGGAGTAAGGGGGGGGAAGCAGTTCACCCTGCACTCAGTGTGGGGAGGGGCACAGAATGTGGTCTCTGGTGGGGGGGCGTGGGCATGGCACTTGGTCTGGGGGGGGG